>NW_004457396.1:74844-79708 GCF_000313135.1 Acanthamoeba castellanii str. Neff
CAGGAGCAACATCGTCGGCACGCCCGTGGCGCTCATGCTGCTCCACAAGTACGCGGCTTTGCTTTCGTAGAACAGTAGCTTCTCTCGCTGGCCATTGATGGTTTTCTGTGGCCACCTCCAACAGGAACGCCACCGTCACCATTTGCCACTCGCGCACCAAGGACCCGGCGGCCATCTGCAGGGAGGCCGACATCAGTACGTGCTCCCTTTCTTGGTCCTTAGAACGATCTCTCTGGTCTGTTCCAGTGCTCAGCATCTTGTTCTTCTCTTTCTCTCTCCTCTCAGTCGTTGCGGCCATCGGCCAGCCCGAGTACGTCAAGGGCGATTGGGTCAAGCCCGGCGCCGCTGTCATCGACGTGGGCATCAACTCCGTGCCCGACGCCTCGAGGAAGGCTGGTACGGCTTGCCATCTCCAAATCCCTTAGCAACACACACACAACACACACGCACACACACAACTCACCACCATGGTGCAGGCTACCGGCTGGTGGGCGACGTGGCCTTCAACGAGGCCAAGGAGGTGGCGGGTGCCATCACCCCGGTGCCCGGGGGCGTGGGTCCCATGACCGTGTGCATGCTCCTCAAGCAGACCCTGGAGAGCGCCAAGAGGGTTTACTCTGCCGCCCAGTAAGACCGTGCCCTGTCGTGTGTCTGCCCTACCAATAGAACGACAGGAACGACTTACATATTTACATTTACATAGTTCTTTACACCATTTACATCAAGCTGGCCGCTCAGGTTGCCATAACCAGAGGAGGCTCGTGGCCCACTTTCATCGATCGCCCTTACTGGTCTAGCCTTGATCCACGCTGGCCATGGCCGCTCCGCTCTTCTTCTTCTTGGTCGCAGCTCAGCTCTGTTTGGGGGGTGTCCTCCTTGACTGCACCGCAGTCATTGCCTTCACCGAGGAAGGGCTTGTTGGGCAATAATCGGCCTGCGTTGTCGAATCGACGTCCTGCTCAACGTGTCGAGCACCACGCTCACGTGAGCTTGAGCGCTTTGACCTTAGGGCACGGGCAAGGCCATTTCTTACCTCTCTTTCGATGGGCCACAGCGGGTGATTGTGGCGAGGGCGCCTGGTCGGTTGGGGCAAGCCGCGCCGGCAGTGGAGTGCTGGCGTTTGTGTCGTGTCGTGTCGTGTCGAGACATCAGTGCACTGGTGCAAGCAAGGGAGAGCGAGTGCAATGGTGCGTGTACCCGTAAACGGACGAGGTCTCTGGCGAAGCAAAGGGCGAGTCCACTTCAAATGAAGATTGAGGGGTGGCGAAGCCTGGCGTCATTGAAGCAGGTGACGCGGAAGTTCGGGCCGCTCGCGGCGACCATGCCGAAGTGTCCACATCGGCCGTAGCGGGCTCCATGGTTCCTTGTTCCTTATACTGCGGCCAAAGAGTGCAAGGGCTGCGTTAGTGCGCAGTACACGCATCACGTACAGGCAAAGCAAACCTGACCCACTTAAGGTAAGCCTTGTTGAGGCGTAGTACGAAGGGCTCTGGTCCTGAGCACTTCGCGCCAACAAGGCCAGCGCCGATGCGGCCGACGTCCTTGGCAGCGACCTGGTGTGGCCTGAGGCCTGTCTGGCCCTCATGCTGCATGACCTTCATGTCGATCTTGAAATCGATGATGGCAGCCTTCATGCCAGTCTTGGCGTTATGCTCAGCGCACACGCTCATGACCAGACCATTGAGAGCTGAATCACCAACACTCACGAGAGCAGTGCCAGGAGCGAGCAGGCGCTCTCCAGCAGTACCTGTTATATTGATGTGAATGCTGTTGGTGAGCGGAGCACACACTGCCCGAGAAAGGAAGAGGCGCACTGGTGGGCAGAAGAGAGATAGGAACCGGTGACGATAACGTAGGTGGAGCCCTCTTGGTGTTCTATGACTGGCAGCAACACCTTGAGCGCTATGAAGTGCGGGCTTGAGTTGCCATTCACACGCTTCTCAAACGTCTCTAGGGACTGGGCAAGCAGAGGGCCGTCACACTCAAACTTTCCCAGTGAAGCAACTACGTGGTCAACTCGGCCGTTCGTCGCCTTCCGTACGTTCTCGAGGAACTCCTCAGCGCCCTTCTGAGTGCTGACGTCCACACAGAAGAGCAGTGGCCGAGGAATCTGCTTCGCCGCAAAAGATGTTGCTACGTTGTCAAGCCGAGCCTGATCACGTGAGGGGATGGCAACCACCGCTCCCTTGCTGGCAAGATCCAGGGCAATCGCTCCACCAACGGTCCCAGCTCCTCCCAGCACGATGACCACGGTATCACGATGATCGCTGATCGAATGCGTGAATGAAGAAGCTGCCATTGAGTCTGACCAAAATTTGATATTAGATGGCCAAATAATTGTGGTAATCAGGCATTGTGGAAGGTAAGGATGTACCTGTGGTGTACTAGGTGTCGGTGTCAGTGTTGATGTTCTGGGCTGTGAAAGAGTCTGGATGAGTTGAGTGCCGTGATGGTCTTGCAGAAAAATGGCGCCAAAACTAGTTTACCTTTTCTCCGTCCTTTGGCAAAGGACCGGGGAAATTTCACGGTCGCAAGTTCGGTGAAGCGTCTGACGCTTTGCGCAACACAAGAGAAAGATGGAGAGGGCAAGGAGGCGCCTGGCACGAAACGGAGGGCTCGACGAGGTGGGTGTGCTGCAGGCATCCAGGTTGCAGGAGGAGCTCACGCGGCGGGAGGTGCGGCGTGCGAGCGAGGCCGTGGCAGCCGCCAAGAAGAACGCCCGGCTGCGCCTCAAGCGCGAGCAGAAGGCAGCCCAACGGCGGGAAGAGCTGCAGCAGGCCTACCGGCGCGAGTACGACCGAGGCGCCGTGTACCTGCCGCCCGTGCTCGAGCCGCCCAAGCCTCCCGTACCATTACACGCCTATTATTTCGTTATTTCTTTATTATACATATGTATTATTATTAATATAATTATTTTTAGCATTCAAGTTGTATTTTATTTAATTATTTCGTTCAGGCACCAACGGAGCAGGAGGTGGGCGAGGAGTGGCGAGCGGCCCGTGAGGAAGTCGCAGGCCTGCTGCCCGCCGACTGGGGCTCGGACCACGCCGACCGAGTGCAGTGGTGCCTCGGCTGGCTCGCCCACACCGAGTACCTTCACCCCTCAATCATCGCTTTCGCTCTCTTTCGCTCTTTCGCTCACTTTCGGCCAGCAAGCGACGACGCATGAGCGCGCTCCACAGCCTGCACGCGTTCCTGTCGCCCGCGGTCGATGCCGAGTTCGGCGTCGAGCTGTGCCGCGACGGGGTGGACCGGCTGATCGCGGCCCACGCCGACGACATTGCCGGCCACCTGCGCCGCAGCTTGGCGGCTGCCGCCTCCGCCAGCAGTAGGTGCGTGGAGGAGCGGCTGCTGGCGGTGATGGTGGCCGGGTTGGTGCTTCTGTGGTCCAAGGAGAGCTGCGCGATCGTGCGCGAGAAGCTGCTGGACGTGCTCGCCCGACACACGCTAGTCGGCGGCACCGACGACGACGATGGCGACGGTCAGGCCGAGCCAGAGCGAGTGGGAGGGCACCACGACGTGGTGAACTCTGATGACCTTCGTGCGGCGGTACGCGCTACGCCTCTTTCGCTCATACGTTCATCGCACGCATCACACACACACACACACACACACACACACAGCACACACACACCACACACCACTCACACGACACGACACACACGACACACACACACACACACACACACGACACACACACAACAACTCACGACGATACACGACAGGCTGTGGATGTGCTGGGTGTGCTGCATTTCCTGCACTATTATGGCACTGACCTGGCGGAGGGAGCCGGCGGTGATGGTGACGATGAAGACCCCGTGATCGAGTTGATCGACACCACCTTCACGCGGCTGTGCGCCGACGACCGCACTCCGGCCATCGTGCGCGCCACGGCCCTGTCCGTCATTGGTCTGCTCGGCACCCTGCTCCCTGCTCCTTACCTGGCGTCCTGGCTCGACACGTACGTCCCCCTGTGTGCGGTATGCGTGTGCGGCGTGTGCGGTGTGCGTGCGGCGTGTGCGGTGTGCAGCGTGTGCGGTTGCGGTGTGTGCGATGTTCCTGCCTTCACCAGTTCGTGCGCACAGGAACGTGGAGCTCGTGCTAGGCTTCTTGCGTCACGACGATATCTCCATGCGGTTGGCCGGCGCCGACGCCTTGCTCGTCTTCCTCGCCGCCATCCACGACGACCTTGCTTTCGTCGTCGACGACGACGCCGACGCCGACGACGAGGCCGGCGTCGAGGCCGAGCTGCTGTCGGCAGTGCCCGGGCAGCACGAGCTGTTCCAGCTCCGGAGCCGGCTGGAGGAGATGGTCAAGGCGAGGGACCGGCGGGCCAGCAAGGCCGACAACAAGTCCCTGCGGTCCCTGGTCGAACGCCTTCTACAGCTCTTACACGCGCTCGCCCGGCAAACAGATCAGCTGGTACACCCCCCCCTGCGCCTTTCAATTCAATCGCGGCACCGCGCGCGGTGAAGGTTGACACTTGGATCACAACAGAAGGCGCGCAACGCCGACAGGGGCGACGATGACGATGATGAAGATGAAGATGACGACGGCAACGATGACGATGATGATGACGACGATGAAGAGGAGGAGGAAGAGGAGTATGTAGTCGAACGGGAGTCTCCGCGCTTGCAGGTGACGCTGCGGCTGATGGGAAGCAACAAGTGGAACCCGGGCGTCCAGCCCGAGCTCGCAGTCTATTCCGAGCGGTGCGCGCCATCTGCCCCGGGTCTTTGGCGTGTTGCGACGCTGACGACTCAACGCACGACACGACACGACACGACCAACGACACGACAGGCACCGAAAGCAGCTCGAGGCGGTCATGGCGCTCACCGGGCCGTCCCTGCGGCTGTACCTCCA
>NW_004457396.1:79936-80464 GCF_000313135.1 Acanthamoeba castellanii str. Neff
GCCAACGTGAGCAAGGGCAAGCACCCCTCGGTCGTGTTCGGTGATTGGGAGGTGCAGACGAAGGTGACCAACCGAGGGGGAAGTACTCCATGGTGCAGCGCCTGCCCTACGGTACTCGCCCGCCCGCCCGTCGCTTTCCTGCTTCGCTCCCATTTGCCTCACTNACCCCGGGTGCCTTCCAGGCTCGGCCCGCCCGTGGTGGTACAGGAACACAGTGAGCCGCGGGGTTGTCGGCCCAGATCCCAGGTACAGCTGTCGCGGCACCACACACGCACACGCACACGCACGCACACGCACGCACACGGCGCACACTAACTGACATGGGGTGGTGTGTGGTGAATGCACACACGCAGCCTCTTCGAGCCCAACCAGAACGTGGGTGTGCCACCGGTGACCGATTCTCGCCTTCCGGAGGAGCTACATCCGACCGCCACCGGCGGCCGGTATGCTCGTGTCATCGTTCATCGAGGGAAGACCTGGACGAGGCGCCCTCAGAGGGTTTCTCTTTACGATTATTAATCTCAATAT
>NW_004457396.1:80485-86726 GCF_000313135.1 Acanthamoeba castellanii str. Neff
CGCAGACAACGGCCGCCGCCGCCTCCGCCGGCAGCCGCGACACACACGCTCCGTCACATCAACGGCAACCCGAAGCCACAAAGCAACAGCAACAGCAGCGAAAACGAGAAAGAGAAACAGAAAGACAGCGAAGCGAAGAAGCGAGGCAGCACGCGGCGCCTACAGGGCCAGCCGCGCCTGCGCCGAGTGGAGCTGCTGAACAAGGGCGGGCAGTCGGGTCTGCTGCGATGCCGGCTCCCGAGACTGCGCCCCAGTGGGCCTGTCCGGCGTGCACCTACCTCAACCGCTTCAACCGCCCCTCGTGCGAGATGTGCATGACCGACAACCCCGCCTACACCGCCTCTCCCTGATCCCCCTTCATCGGCCCGAAAATAAATAAAACAAAATACAAAACAAAAGTGAGACAGATTTTGTGTAGAAGCACAGCACCATGGCGACGATCATCGACGGCAATGCGACTGCGGCCACGATCCGTGAGGAGCTGAAGAAGGAGGTCGCCGAACTTAAGGAGCGGACTGGCAAGGTGCCCGGCCTTGGCGTGGTCCTGGTCGGCGCGAGGAAGGATTCTGAAACCTACGTCCGCATGAAGGGTGCAACCTCCCTCACATAAGATTCACTTGCGCATGGGCACATTACATGCTCTCGCGAGAGCATCAGATGTATCGAATTTTTACTCATCTGCGAATTGTGGTGCAGGTAAGGCCGCCGAGGAGGTTGGCATTAACTTCATCCTGAAGAAGTTCCCTGCCGAGATCACGCAGGAGGAGCTCATCAAGGAAGTGCGTGCGCTTAACGATGATGAGAGCGTGCACGGGTTCGTGATCTACACTGCTTCTTCCTTCCACGTCTTTTTGTGCTGAGCCTCTCTTCTTCTGCTCTGGTCACAGGCTGATCGTCCAGCTGCCGCTTCCCTCGCACATCAACGAGAAGGCCGTGCTCGAGCAGGTCGGTCTGGCCAAGGACGCCGACGGCTTCGACCCCCTCAACATTGGTCAGTGGCCCTCCTCTAGCTTCGCGCACCGCGCACATTCCTTGCGTGTTCGAAGCACCCACATAGCACTCACTCATGCACACTTTCGTGTATACACAGGTATGCTGGCGATGAAGGGCCACACGCCCCTGTCCGTGCCCTGCACGCCTCGCGCTTGCATGGAGCTCCTCGCCCGTTACAACATTGACATCGACGGTACTTTGCCCCTCGCCCCCTCTCTCTTCCTGCGTCGATCCGCCGCTCTCGTACTTACGCGTCAATATACTCACGTTCTATGTGCTCCACTTGGGCTGCGCAAAGGCAAGAGGGCCGTGGTGCTCGGCAGGAGCAACATCGTCGGCACGCCCGTGGCGCTCATGCTGCTCCACAAGTACGCGGCTTTGCTTTCGTAGAAAAGTAGCTTCTCTCGCTGGCCATTGATGGTTTTCTGTGGCCACCTCCAACAGGAACGCCACCGTCACCATTTGCCACTCGCGCACCAAGGACCCGGCGGCCATCTGCAGGGAGGCCGACATCAGTACGTGCTCCCTTTCTTGGTCCTTAGAACGATCTCTCTGGTCTGTTCCAGTGCTCAGCACTCTTGTTCTTCTCTTTCTCTCTCCTCTCAGTCGTTGCGGCCATCGGCCAGCCCGAGTACGTCAAGGGCGATTGGGTCAAGCCCGGCGCCGCTGTCATCGACGTGGGCATCAACTCCGTGCCCGACGCCTCGAGGAAGGCTGGTACGGCTTGCCATCTCCAAATCCCTTAGCAACACACACACACACACACAACACACACAACACACACGCACACACACGCACACACACAACTCACCACCATGGTGCAGGCTACCGGCTGGTGGGCGATGTGGCCTTCAACGAGGCCAAGGAGGTGGCGGGTGCCATCACCCCGGTGCCCGGGGGCGTGGGTCCCATGACCGTGTGCATGCTCCTCAAGCAGACCCTGGAGAGCGCCAAGAGGGTTTACTCTGCCGCCCAGTAAGACAATGTCCAGTGTCGTGTGCCCTACCAATAGAACTACAGGAACGCCTTACATATTTACATCTTTACATATTTACATATTTACATAGTTCTTTCCACCATTTACATCAAGCTGGCCGCTCAGGTTGCCATAACCAGAGGAGGCTCGTGGCCCACTTTCATCGATCGCCCTTACTGGTCTAGCCTTGATCCACGCTGGCCTTGGCCGCTCCGCTCTTCTTCCTCTTGGTCGCAGCTCAGCTCTGTTTGGGGGGTGTCCTCCTTGACTGCACCGCAGTCATTGCCTTCACCGAGGAAGGGCTTGTTGGGCAATAATCGGCCTGCGTTGTCGAATCGACGTCCTGCTCAGCGTGTCGAGCACCACGCTCACGTGAGCTTGAGCGCTTTGACCTTAGGGCACGGGCAAGGTCATTTCTTACCTCTCTTTCGATGGGCCACAGCGGATGATTGTGGCGAGGGCGCCTCCTTTGCTCAGTTTGCCGTGACGGTCTTGCAGAAAAATGGCGCCAAAACTACCTTTGCTCAGTTTGGCAAAGGACCTTGGAAATTTCAGGGTCGCAAGTTCGGTGAAGCGTCTGACACAACCGCTGTTCACGAAGGGAAGATGGAGAGGGCAAGGAGGTGCCTGGCACGAAACGGAGGGCTCGACGAGGTGGGTGTGCTGCAGGCGTCCAGGCTGCAGGAGGAGCTCACGCGGTGGGAGGTGCGACGTGCGAGCGAGGCCGTGGCAGCCGCCAAGAAGAACGCCCGGCTGCGCCTCAAGCGCGAGCAGAAGGCAGCCCAACGGCGGGAAGAGCTGCGGCAGGCCTACCGGCGCGAGTACGACCGAGGCGCCGTGTACCTGCCGCCCGTGCTCGAGCCACCCAAGCCTCCCGTACCATTTACACGCCTATTATTTTTTTATTTCTATATTATAAATAAAAATTATATATTATAAATAATTTCATTATTGTATAGCATTTAAGTTGTATTTTATTAGCTTTTACATTTAATTATTTTCGTTCAGGCACCAACGGAGCAGGAGGTGGGCGAGGAGTGGCGAGCGGCCCGTGAGGAAGTCGCAGGCCTGCTGCCCGCCGACTGGGGCTCGGACCACGCCGACCGAGTGCAGTGGTGCCTCGGCTGGCTCGCCCACACCGAGTACCATCACCCCTCAATCATCGCTTTCGTTCTCTTTCGCTCTTTCGCTCACTTTCGGTGCCGGCCAGCAAGCGACGACGCATGAGCGCGCTCCACAGCCTGCACACATTCCTATCGCCCGCGGTCGATGCCGAGTTCGGCGTCGAGCTGTGCCGCGACGGGGTGGACCGGCTGATCGCGGCCCACGCCGACGACATTGCCGGCCACCTGCGCCGCAGCTTGGCGGCTGCCGCCTCCGCCAGCAGTAGGTGCGTGGAGGAGCGGCTGCTGGCGGTGATGGTGGCCGGGTTGGTGCTTCTGTGGTCCAAGGAGAGCTGCGCGATCGTGCGCGAGAAGCTGCTGGACGTGCTCGCCCGACACACGCTAGTCGGCGGCACCGACGACGACGATGGCGACGACAGTCAGGTCGAGCCAGAGAGAGTGGGAGGGCACCACGACGTGGTGAACTCTGATGACCTTCGTGCGGCGGTACGCTCTACGCCTCTTTCGCTCATACATTCATCGCATGCAACACACACACGACACACACACACGACACACACGACACACACACACTACAACTCACGACGATACACGACAGGCTGTGGATGTGCTGGGCGTGATGCATTTCCTGCACTATTACGGCACTGACCCGGCGGAGGGAGCCGGCGGTGATGGTGACGATGAAGACCCCGTGATCGAGTTGATCGACACCACCTTCACGCGGCTGTGCGCCGACGACCGCACTCCGGCCATCGTGCGCGCCACGGCCCTGTCCGTCATTGGTCTGCTCGGCACCCTGCTCCCTGCTCCTTACCTGGCGTCCTGGCTCGACACGTACGTCCCCCTGTGTGCGGTGTGCGTGCGGCGTGTGCGGTGTGCAGCGTGTGCGGTTGCGGTGTGTGCGATGTTCCTGCGTTCACCAGTTCGTGCGCGCACAGGAACGTGGAGCTCGTGCTGGGCTTCTTGTGCCACGACGACATCTCGATGCGGTTGGCCGGCGCCGACGCCTTGCTCGTCCTCCTCGCCGCCATCCACGACGACCTTACTTTCGTCGTCGACGACGCCGACGCCGACGACGACGAGGCCGGCGTCGAGGCCGAGCTGCTGTCGGCAGTGCCCGGGCAGCACGAGCTGTTCCAGCTCCGGAGCCGGCTGGAGGAGATGGTCAAGGCGAGGGACCGGCGGGCCAGCAAGGCCGACAACAAGTCCCTGCGGTCCCTGGTCGAACGACTTCTACAGCTCTTACACGCGATCGCCCGGCAAACAGATCAGCTGGTACACCCCCCCCCCGCGCCTTTCAATTCAATCGCGGCACCGCGCGCGGTGAAGGTTGACACTTGGATCACAACAGAAGGCGCGCAACGCCGACAAGGGCGACGATGACGATGATGAAGATGAAGATGACGACGGCAATGATGACGATGATGATGAAGACGATGAAGAGGAGGAGGAAGAGGAGTATGTAGTCGAACGGGAGTCTCCGCGCTTGCAGGTGACGCTGCGGCTGATGGGAAGCAACAAGTGGAACCCGGGCGTCCAGCCCGAGCTCGCAGTCTATTCCGAGCGGTGCGCGCCATCTGCCCCGGGTCTTTGGCGTGTTGCGACGCTGACGACTCAACGCACGACACGACACGACACGACCAACGACACGACAGGCACCGAAAGCAGCTCGAGGCGGTCATGGCGCTCACCGGGCCGTCCCTGCGGCTGTACCTCCACGGAGGCGCCCTGGCGGAGCTGGTCGCGTGCGTGGTCGACGAGAACGAGCTCGTTGCGCGGGTCAAGCCCTCCACCATTTCTTTCGACTCTGATTACCACTATCCCAGGGCACATACCCCCCCCCTCTCTGGCGCTCTTTTCACCGCCCGCTGACACCGTGCGTGTCGTGTGTCGTGTGTCGTCGTGCGTGTGCGTCTTGTTGTGCCGGACACTACACAGGAACCGAAAGGGGCCAACGTGAGCAAGGGCAAGCACCCCTCGGTTGTGTTCGGTGATTGGGAGGCGCAGACGAAGGTGACCAACCGGAGGAGGAAGTACTCCATGGTGCAGCGCCTGCCCTACGGTACTCGCCCGCCCGCCCGTCGCTTTCCTGCTTCGCTCCCATTTGCCTCACTCACCCCGGGTGCCTTGCAGGCTCGGCCCGCCCGTGGTGGTACAGGAACACAGTGGGCCGCGGGGTTGTCGGCCCAGATCCCAGGTACAGCTGTCGCGGCACCACACACGCACACGCACACGCACGCACGCACACACGGCGCACACAAACTGACATGGGGTGGTGTGTGGTGAATGCACACACGCAGCCTCTTCCAGCCCAACCCGAACGTGGGTGTGCCACCGGTGACCGATTCTCGCCTTCCGGAGGAGCTACATCCGACCGCCACCGGCGGCCGGTATGCTCGTGTCATCGTTCATCGAGGGAAGACCTGGACGAGGCGTCCTCAGAGGGTTTCTCTTGACGATTATTAATATAAATAATATATCTCAAATTCCTTGTTCGATCCTGCTGCAGATGCCGGTAAAAGCCAAATATTTGAGCTATGAAGCCCATTTTCAATGGCACCCAAGTCCTGGGTGTGGCCTGCAAGATCAAGACGTGTGAAGCAATGCATTTAAATACCAAGAGAAGGAGCCTCAGAAGTTTGAGGCGAAAAGGAGTTGTGCCATGGTGGCCGCGTTTTGCTGGGCTTGGTAGACCGGGGCAGAGGGATTGGGCACGGGTGCAGGCCCGGCCCAGTCCACCGAGAAGAGATTGAGCGTTGGATTGCGCGCTTTCGCCCACATTGTGTCCACATTGGCCTTCAGGAACTCGTGGATCTGGCCAGCTGTAGTTTATATTTTGTTACAGACATGTTAATACATCTAAAAGAATGTGAGAATGTAGGGCCAGGGTGGTACCAGAGGGACCACTTGTGGGAGCGTGGGCGCCCTGTTTGGCCAGGGCGTGGTAGAGGGCCGTCAGGTACCTGAAGGCGGGACCCTTGAACTGCTCGCAGTCGCCCTGGCATCCGCTGTTGGTGCCATCGAACAGCACCGCCGCATCGCCCACCCTGGTCACCTCGTCTGACAACCGTTCCGTTCGATGGAAAGCAAGCTTGATGAGTCGATCGCGTCGTCGTCCACAACAACAAAAGGGACTGACATTACGTAC
>NW_004457396.1:86747-93543 GCF_000313135.1 Acanthamoeba castellanii str. Neff
CCGCCGCTGGTGGTGAGGTGGTCCGCCACCTGGTACGTCGACGGGTTGACCATGTGCTCCAGCCAGAAGTGATAGACCTTCTCGGCGAAGGCGCTGTAGCTGCGGTCCGTGGGGAAGTGGCTGTGGAGCATGAGCGAGAGGATGACCGGCCCCGCGTTCGAGGCCGTCGCCTTCTGCGTGTGCTGCTTGTCCCACCAGTTGCCGCCTGCAGCAATCAACCGTTCACTGTTACAATGCGACGCGCTCAACACGCACGACACGCACGACACGCACGACACGCACACGCCGCACACACCTGGGATGTTGCCGCAGCAGGAGGTGTCCCAGGCGCCGGTGATGTCCTTCCACAGGAAGACGGCTTTGTCGAGGAAGCGGCGGTCGTGCGTCACTTCGTAGGCCCGCACCAGCGCCATCCCCATCCAGTTCTCATCGTCGTAATAGGAGCGCAGCCACCCTGCCGCCCCCGCCATCATCCACCGCACACATTCAATCGACGCACGCACACAACCGCACACGCACGCACACAACACACACACACACACACATACACACAGGTACCGATCTTGTCTTGGGTCTCGTAGAAGGCGTCGAGGAGGCTCCGGTAGTACTGATCGGTCGGGTAGAGCCGCACGGCGTCGATGAGCGTGTCGAACCCCTGCGCGGCCGTCCAGTACTGCGTAGCTTGGCCTGCGCTTCCGCTCCAACCATTTATTGATAGGAAAAGGGCAGGACCAGGGGAAGAGCGAAAACGAAGCCAAAGAGCGAAGCGAGTGTTTGGGGGGGGGAAGGGGCTGAGGGAGCGGACCGTTGGAAGGGTACTGGTTGAGGAGGTAGCGATCGCTGGTGCTCCAGTAGTGCTTCACAAAGGAGGCAAACGCGGCTTTCGCCCAGCCGGGCTCGAATGAGACTTCAGCCGCGCTGATGGCAACCAGTGCGCCCAGGCAAAACGCCAACAGCAGGAACGACGTGCACTTCTTCATGCTGGTGCGAACAATACAAATATCTTAAGATATATTTTTTGCTTTTATGGGATGGACCACCAAAACAACAGCGCAAGGAGTGTCTGCGCAAGGACAAGTCGGCTCCGACAGGACCGGGGCGCCATGGCGCAGTCGGCACCGCGCTCCCCTAGTAAGGGAGAGATCATGGGTTCGATTCCCATTGGCGCCAGTCCACTTCTATTTTGCTTCTCTTTTGGTCGTCTTGCCTGTGCTTTGATGCGCAGGAAACACACCTTCGTCGCCACACTTGGCTTGCAACCGATGGAGGCAACGGACGGGAAGTTGCAGGGTATATAGGATATTGGTCGGTAGATATTGAGTTTGCGCCAATCGGGATAGGATAGGCAACTGTTGGCCAATCGCGTGCCCTGGTTGCAACGGGAAACACTTCCTGGTTGGCCGAAACTGTGCGTTGTAGACTCAACAACAAGCAGCCAAAAGCGGCATCGACGATGGTTAAAAGGGGGCCTTCGGTTGTTTTTACTTTCAAACCAAACCACCACCAACTCCTCTGTACATCACAACCCACACCCCAACTACTTCCTTGTATACCATCAACATGAACCGCTCCATCTTCTTTGCCGTTCTCCTGCTGGCCTTCGTCGCCTTGGCCTCCGCCACCACCTCCACCAGCGGCGGTTCGCCCGCGGAGCAGATCGCCAACGCCCTGCCGGCCAACTACGGCCAGCTCAAGGCCCAGGTGGCCGCCCTCCAGGCCAACCTCACGGCCCAGATCGCCGCCGTCCAGTCGTCCCTGGCTGCCGTGGCCGCCAACGTCAAGTACATCAAGTCCCTCGAGCAGCTGGGCAACCTGCCCGAGGCCTCCACCTGCACCACGCTCGATTGCGTGCGCACCCCGATCAACCAGCTCGACGAGCTCATCATGCAGCTCTACGCCACGCGCCTCTCGTTCGCGGTGCAGGCCGGCTTCATCAAGTACCAGGCCGGCCAGGACGTGCTCGACCCGAGCCGCGAGTCCGTGGTGCTGGCCAACGCCGCTGCCAACGCCGTGGCCAACGGCCTCCCGTCCTACGTGGGCTCGGTGCTCTACGGCAACTACTGCATGCTCTACGTCTCCAAGCGCCTCGAGGTGGAGGTCCTCAACGAGGCCTACAACGCCGGTCTGCCCATGCCCGTCCAGCACGCCGACTAAGTCTCGCACACAACTTGTCCACATCGGACATTAAATGTAATTACATCACAACTGCCCGCAACCAACGGTCAATTAATAACTGCCTGGCCTGCGATCCAATGGTATGGGGGTCGGAATCCCTTGGTTGCATACCAAAAATCTGGATCATCACCGTTGGTTGTGATCACAGGAATTTGGTGAAAGAAATGTCTTACATTCTAAGTAACATGTTGCAGAATATCTACAATCTGATTGGAGGTGGCCTTCGCCGACTATTGGCAGCTGAGGGAGCTCAGGGTGGTGCTGGGCTTGGCGGCGGGCGAGGAGCCGGAAACACGCACGATGATGCCCGAGCCCTGGATGGCGCCGACCTGCAGCGGGCCGTAGTTGAACGCCACGTTGAAGGCATTGGTCGAGCCCTGCCTGTTCAGCTCCCAGAACTGGGTGATCGTCGCGCTGGCCTCGGCGAAGGCGAAGGTGAGCACGCCGCCGTTGATCGGGCGCTGGCCGCTGTTGGCCAGGTTGACGTCGAAGATCTGGAACGTGTTGCCGTTGTCGGTCCACACGCCGCCGGCCGCGGCCGAGCGCGCGGTGATCGTCACCACCGCACCGCAGCCGTTGGTCGGGCTCGGCTGAGGCGTGGCCACGATCGTGGGGGCCGCCGAGGGCGAGGCCGAAGGGGCCGCGGGCGAAGCGCTAGGGCTGGGGCTGGCGGGCGCGGCCGACGGGTTGGCGGTGGGCGACCCGGTACAGGTCACAGAGTCGATGGCGATGGCGGGCGCGGCGGGCTGGCCGGCCGCGAGCGGCGAGCGGAGGACGTAGCCGGCGCCGAGGGTCGCGCCGACCTGAAGAGGGCCGTAGGTGTTGGGCACAACGTAGGTCGAGGCCGTGCCGCTCTTGAGCTCGATGTTCCACGACTGGGTGATGGCCTGGCCGGTGGCGAGGGCAATGGTGAGCTGGGCGGCCGTCACGGGGCTGTTGCCGTTGTTGACGATCGCCAGGTCGTACAGCTGGAAGCGGTAGGCGCCGTCGGTCCAGCTGCCGCCCGCGTTGGCCGAGCGCGCGGTCTGGGTCACACTCACGCTGCAGCCCGACGGCGGGCTTGGCTGGGGTGAGGCGACGATAGACGGCACGGCCGAGGGCGAGGCCGACGGCGCGGGGGGCGAGGCGCTGGGGCTGGCGGGCGCGGCCGAGGGCGAGGCCGACGGGGCGGTGGTGCCGCAGTTGATGGAGGCGACGGTGATGGTGGCCTGGGCTGCCGACTCCCAGATGTAGCCGAACTGGTGAACCTGGCCGGCGACGATGCCGCCGCTCTGCAGACGGTAGTCGGGCAGGGCGAAGAGGCCGTTGGGCTGGCGGGTGAGCTCCCAGACCTGGGTGAGGGCGGCGCCGGTGATGGAGAGCTCGAGGGACTTGACCGTCTCGGAGCCGGCCGTGAGCTGGACGTTCCACTGCGACATGTCCTTACCGTCCTGCTTCCACGAGCTGCCCAGGGTCTGCTTGATGCTGACGCTGCAATCTACAAGAAGAAGCAAAAGATGGTGTCAGCCAGTGTTGATGTTGAGGTTGAGGTTGATTTTGAGATATTGCAAGGTAAGTACCGGCGGTTGCATAGCAGAAGAGTGCGAACAAGGCGAGTAGAATGAAACGCTTCATCGCTGAGGTGTTGATGGAGCTGTTGTTGTTTGTTATGTGGTTGAGTGATGATTTGAGGTGGGTCTGCTGGCGTGGGCTTTATAGTGGAGGTCGGCCGGCTGTAGCGGGCAGAGACGACCATGTCGTGCCCTGAAAACTCCACGAGCGCCAACATCTTCTGCACATACCTGAGTATGGACGCAGCATAGCCTTGAGCCAGTTGGCGCAGACCGGGCGGCGGAGTAGAACGCCAGCGGAGAGATCCCTGCAACGGACCAGCACTGGGCCACTTCTTTTATTGGGGCGCTGTGGTTCGTCGGAAAAACCGGAGGAATGAGACACCACAGTACGCCACAACATTCAACATTCTGTAGCCTCTTGGTAACTACCACGGCGCATCAAAATGAAATGTTTGGCCAACAGCAAGATGTTGTGGTAACCGTCTCTATTGCGAATGGGCACAACGAAAAGTCTCTGTGCCGCTTAGAACTTGAAGACCTGCTCCTTGATGTAGCCCAGATCCTTCAGCACGCCGTCCAGCTGGTCGAATACAAACAATCGCGTCAGCATCAGTGATGTGTGCGGTGCGTGCGGTGCGTGCGTGAGAAAAAGGGAGACTGGACATACCTCGCCCTGCGAGTAGTCGGGGGCCTTGCTGCCGCTGAGAGCCTTGTAGAAGGGCGGGGGACCGCAGACGTAGACCATGACGTCCTCAGCGGGGCCGGGGATGTGCTTCTTGATGATGTCGGCGTTGATGAAGCCGGTGTGACCCTTCCACGACGCAGCGTCGGCGGGCTGGGCGACGACGTAGTGGACCTCGAGCCTGTTGGGGTGCTTCTTGGCGAGCGCGTCGAGGCGGTCCTTGAGGATAATGTCCTGCTCGGTGTTGTTGGCGAAGACGAGCGACACGTGGGTCTTGTCGTCATCCTCGCTGAGCACCTCCTCGAGCACCTGCAGCATGGGCGTGATGCCTTTTGTCGGTCGGTCGATACAAGTCAGCTCTCACTTCTTCAACATGTTCACGTTGAAGTCAAAGTGTGCGCACGCACCAGTGCCGCCAGCAAGCATGCCGAGGTGCTTCTTCATGTTCTTGGAGTAGGCGAGCTTGGGGATCGGACCCTTGACCTGTTTCCAATAACAACAAAGGAGAAGGAGAAGGAGGTGAGGAAGAGGCCTGACCACACGGGCGAGAAAGATAAAAGAAGGGGGTTGGCGGGCACCTGAAGCTTCTCGCCCTTCTTGAGGTGGTAGATGTGCGAGCTCATCACGCCAGTGGGGTAATCCTTGAGGACGAGGGAGAAACGAACGGCACGGCGTCGGTCAGGCCTGACTGAACTGGAGCGCCGTGCGGTGGAGGGGGAAAGCAAACGAGTGCAAGCTCACGTACCTTGATGACGAAGTCGAAGTAGCCCTTGTCCGACTTGTCGTTAGTAACCGGCGTGTAGGGGCGGATCACCGGCTTGCCATTCTCGCCTGCGGTAAAGGAGAAATGAATCGATTAATGCAGAGGCAGAGATATTGAGCGATTAGGAATCATCGATGTACCGATGTTGGCCTTGGTGACGACGCAGCTAGCTACGGGCAGACCCAGTACGTGATCGCGAGAGGGCAGGGCAAATCGGAGGCGTCGGGTGTTGGGCGTGAGGTCTTCGACCTCAACCAGCTCGAACTCCCTGAACTCGTCCTTGTTGAGCGACACGGGCGGCAAGGGCTTGACCTCAGCCGCCTCGGCCTCCTTCTTACCCTCCTGCGCCACCGCAGCCACGGGGGCGACCTTCTTCCTCTCCTCAAACGGCTCTCCAACGACCTCTTTGTACCAATGGTAGCCGCCTGCCGCGAAGGCAGCAGCGACTACCAGCGTCGTGAGGAAGCCTGAGCCGCTCGATTGCTGGTCATCTTGCTTCTGCTGCTTGTTGTCCTCGCTCGAAGCGAAGCGACGGTGCAGCGGCAGCGACAGAGACGCGGCGGATGAAGACGACGAAGACAGCGTCGTCGACGTGAAGGTCGAAGCGCGCGCAAACGATCGCGTGTTGGTGCTGGCGATTCTTCTCATGGTGCTTGCTACGTTCACGCTAGATGTTGAGGTTGATTTTGTGTTGTGCAACCCTTGCGTCTGCCCTCGCCGTGACGTAGCGTCTCGTCGGCGATAAACTGGACATTTATTCATTTATTATTTTATTTATTATTTTATTTTATTTTATTATTAGATAAATGGAACGATAAATGGCCACAGCTGACGATCAGAAAGAGAGGCGGACGTGAGGGAAGGTGGCCTGCAGATCGGCCAGGACGTCGTGTCGCACGCCGGCACAGGCGCGAAGGTTGATGTCCCGCAGCTGCGGCATGGTCGCCAACATGCCCGCCCAGGCGTCTTCCATGCGACCCCGCACGCGCCGATCGGCTTCATCGTAGCCGTCATCGTCGTTGTCGCCCTGCCGGCCTCCTTCGGACCAGTCGAGCCCATCATCACCATCGTCACGATCGCGGATGGCGTGGGCGCTGAGCAGCTTGGAACCGGAGAGGTCGAGGGCGACGAGGTTGGCGAAGCGCTTGGGGAGCGTTTCGGTGATGGTGTCGCCCTTGACCGACATGCCGGAGAGGTGGAGCGCCCGGAGGTGCGGAAAGGCCAACGCGGCGTCGAGCCACAGCCGCGCGTCGGTGAAGGCGTCCCACTGGCCCAGGCACGGCGGCGCGTAGAGCGTGGTGAGGGAGGTCAGGCTGGAAAGCAGCGACACGAGACCCTGGGCCGTGATGCGAAAGCACCCCGTGAGGTCGAGCACGCGCAGGCCTCGGCGTGCGCTCGATGCGACCACCTCATCAGCGGAATCTGATGAAGAAGAAGACGTCGTGGTCATTGATGCCTGGGCAGGCTGTGCCAGCAGGACCTGCTTGGCTGCCAGCAGCTGGCAGGTCTGGTCGGTGATACGCGCGCAGCCGGAGAGGTAGAGCTCCTCCAGGCTGGGACAGCATTGGAGGACCCACGCGATCGCTTTGTCGCTCACGTGCGAGCAGTAGCTCAGTCGCAACA
>NW_004457396.1:93594-98442 GCF_000313135.1 Acanthamoeba castellanii str. Neff
TGGCGTCACCAACCTGCGTGCACACGCAATCGCGCTATGAGAAGTGAGCGTGCCGCGCCGTCACGTGCGTAGGGGCGCACCTCTCGGCTCGGCGGCAGACTGAACGGCAGACGTGCAGGTGCGAAGAAGCGAGGCCGCCCGACTGATTACCGGCGTGAGTGCGAAGGAAAAGCAATCAGGGACTGTGGCGACAGCACGAATAGCCTGCGTGGGCGTACCGGAAGAATGAAGTTCTTGAGTGGCGGCAGCTCGGCATCGAGCTCGTCAATCCACTTCTCCAGAGTGGTCACGTGGACGTCCGAAAACTCGGTGCGACCTGCACAAAGCCATGCCGTGAGAACCGAAGTAACAACCGCAAACGGTGCTTGATTCTGCTGGATAAACATACGCAGACGGGCATCGGCGTCGGCTGCGTTTCGTGGCGTGGCCACGTTGGCTCCGATGTCAAGCAGCAGCGACTGAATCTGTAGCGGACACGACCCCGGCTCAGTTGCCGCCAGGCGAGTCTTAGTGAGAAGGAAGTAGTACCATTTGCAGCTTTTCATCCAACCCATTCTTGCTCTGCTCGCAATACTCACGGGCAAGTCTGCCCAGTGGCGTGCGGAGGAATGCAGGCTGTTAGCGGCCAACAGGCGCTGATGGCAAACAAAACAACACGAAGGCAAAAGGTGTTTCGGCTGTACCCGACGAAGGAGTTGAGCTCGTCGGTGGTGCCTAGTGCGTGGAACACCACGTCTTCCTTCGCCCTGCGCTCCTGATCACACGCCCGCCCAACCACTCATTACGTCACGACCACGCAATTGCGAAACCAGCAGGCAAGGGGGTGAGGTGTACGCCAGTGAATAGGGACGACTCGCCACCGTCGCCAGTCTTCGTGTAGATCTTCACTCCTCGCCTTGAGTCTGCCCACGCATGGCTGGTGCAGAGTACCTTGGGGGTGGGGGGGGGTGAGCGGCAACTCGCATACGTTTGATCTTTTATTGGGCGTGGGGCGACAGCAGTACCGGTCTGCAGTTGGAGAATAGAGGCCGTGAAAAGCGACCCACACGCGTGCCGGCCACAAATCTCTTCATAAATCCTGGTCGAAAAGAATGAATTAACTTTTTATTTCTTTGCGGCAAAATCCTGGGATTCTCGGTTGCTTCTCGCTTCGAACGAAAAACTCGGCTGCCTGGCTGTGACGTCACCCTGACCCAACTTGTCTTCGTGCGAACTTGTCCGCAGTCAGCTAAGACCGCAACGGAAGGGCTCTGCGGACATGCTTGTGGACGCCGCCCCAAAAACCAGAACTGAAAGGTTTTCATGCGCCGCTATTTTTTCTCTTTTCAATTTTTCGCCTCAACCCCGCAGCACCGGTCGTGTCGTGGTGCGCTGTAAACATCCAATCAACCCACACATCAACCAAGCCGCACATCGTAGAATTAGACAATGGCCCTGAAGAGGATCAACAAAGAGTTGCAGGATCTCCAACGCGATCCGCCCACAAACTGCAGCGCTGGCCCCGTTGGCGACGATCTCTTCCACTGGACGGCTACCATCATGGGACCGCCTGACAGCCCGTACCAGGGTGGCGTCTTCTTCCTGAACATTCACTTCCCCACAGACTACGTACGTAGCTCGAGATGCATCTCTGCTTTTTCATCCTCCCCGCCCCTTCTTCACCGAAGCTTGGCCCTCATTCCTCCCTTCCATTTCCTTCTTTCTCGCATTGCTCTACTCCAGCCCTTCAAGCCTCCCAAAGTCAGCTTCACAACCAAGATCTATCACCCCAACGTCAACGGCAACGGTAGCATCTGCCTCGACATTCTCAAGGATCAGTGGAGCCCTGCCCTGACCATCTCGAAAGTCTTGCTCTCCATCTGCTCTCTGCTTACCGATCCCAACCCAGGTAACCTACTCGCTGCAATTGAATTGCGCTCGCATTTTCTTATTCACCGAAACACAATTTTCCTTCACAGATGATCCCCTCGTGCCCGAGATCGCCCACATCTACAAAACCGATAGGTCGAGGTATGAAAACACGGCTCGGGAATGGACGCGCAAGTACGCCATGTAAGCTACGCTCTTTCCGAAGTTGTAGATCTTAAGTGCGGCGTTTCCTCTTCCCTCGTTATTCATCCCCATGCTATCTATCTGTGAGACTTCCGGAATCCGATCATGCGCATTGTCAGCGGGAGTGATCGTGTTGAGTACATCTTTCTAAACATCAATACACGTTCGTCACTCACCCACAACTATGGATCGCGACATGTTTAGCTGCTCTCGCTCGGTGCGATGTTACTGCTAGTTGTTGCTGTACTCTTATTACAAAGGGCTATGCGACGTCGCATCGTGCCACCACGTCTAGAAGAAGTCCTGCTGCCCGAACGGGTTTTGGCCATTGCCAACTGTGCCGCCCAGATCACGCTGCGTGAGCAAGCCGTCCCAGTTCTCCATTGAAGCCCAGAGAGGCGCGTACCTTGCTGCGGGGCAGCTGGGAGCTGCTGGCCAGCCTGGAAGTAGGCGGGGTAGGACTGCAGCTGGGCCAGCGTCTTCTTCGGCTCGGGTTGGTGGTGCGGCTGCGCATTCATTCGTAACGTACATTCGCTCGTGCATCAGGCCGAGCACCACAAAACACGACCAATCATGCATTTGGCCGTACCGTGGTGGGAGAGAGCGACTGCAGCTGTGCGCCCTTGGGCAGTTGCTGTGCGACGAGGCTCGCGAACGCGTCCGTGCTGGTCTGCTGCTGCTGCTGCTGGGGCAGGGACTGGGATGGCTGGAAGGAAGATGACCCGTAGAGGCCCGAGCTCTGTGGCGCAGCGGCGACCTGCCCAAAGTGCGTGAACCCACCGGACAACTACGAGAGATGAAGATGAAGAGGATGCAATCATGAGCGATTGGGCCTCAGCACGATCACGAAGAAGCGATGCCGGGGTCGAGGAAAGGCGTACCGGTGCCTGCTGGCCAGCCCATGGGCTCTGAGCCAGTTGCGACGACTGGGAAGCGAGGGCCTGCTGGTACAGCTGCTGCTGGAGAGCGAGCTGCTGCTGCTGCTGTTGCTGGAGCTGAGGAGACTGGGGATACTGCAGGGGCGAGCCGGGGGTGGCGTAGGAGACGGCCGCCGCCGAAGACGACCCGTAGGGCTGGGGCGTGGCGGTGAAGACGGGCTGCGAGGTGGTCCCCTGCTGCGGGTACTGCAACGGCTGGAAGGCGCCGCCGCCCGACGAGAGCGAAGGCTGCGCGGCCTGCTGCTGTTGAATTTGCATCTGCTTCTGTTGCTGTTGCTGCTGGAGCTGGAGCTGCTGCTGTTGAATCTGCTGCTGGAGCTGTTGCTGCTGTTGCTGGAGCTGCAGTTGCTGCTGCTGGAGCTGCTGCTGCTGTTGGGCGAAATAGGCGGCCTGAGGCTGCTGCTGCGGGCTTGCGGCGGCGATCGAGGAGTTGGAGGAGGCGACCGAAGCCGAAGCCGACGATCCGTAGAGGCCCGGGGCGCCGGCCCCGAACGAGGTCCAGCTCTGGGTCTGCGCAGACCCCGACGGGGCCGAACCGAGAGGCGCCGGCGAGAACGAGCCGGACAAGGGCGGCTGCTGCTGCTGCTGCTGGGGCTGGGTCCTGGGCATGGACGCGTAGGGCGAGCCAGCGCTGGCGGGCTGGGCCACGAACGACGAGTGCTGCTGCAGCGCCGCCGGCTGCGCGTACGGGTAGGCCTGAATCTGGGCCGGCTGCTGCTGCTGCTGCTGTGGCTGTGCCTGGGACAAGCCCACGCCGCTGCCGTAAAAGGCGGGGGCGAAGCTACCCGAGCCCTGGGCGCTGATCGACAGGTTCTGCATGCCGACCACCGGGTCTGTGAGGAGGCTGCCACCCGCACCGGGCGCCGTGTTCGTCGAACCGAGCGTCGGCGCACCTGCACAGCGCGAGGAGAAGGATCACGAGGGGCGATGATGAGCGATCGCCGGCGAAAAAAGGTGGTGGGCCGAGGTGTCGAGAGGGTCGTACGGGGCTTGCGCTGCTCCTTGGCCTCCTGCTGTTGGCGCTGCTGCTGCTGCTGCTGGCCGGTGTACTTGCTCATCCGGTGCGGGTCGGACAGTCGCAGGGCGGCGTCGGAGATGGAGTAGCCGCACTTGCGCAGGATCTTGATGGCGTCCTCGGTGGTCAGACCAACGAACATCTCCTTCAACTGCTCGGCCTTGTCCTGCGCGACGACCACATACATACCACATTCCACATACCACACAAGTTGAGCGCTCACGCCACGTTGCAGCCCCCAGGCGGGTGGGGTGAATGGGGCGTCGACGGACCCTCAGATCGGGAGGCGTCTGGCCCGGCGTGGCCTGAGCCTTCCTGGGCTTGCTTCGGGGCACCGGGGACTTGTGTGGTTTGGCTGCACGACAACGCCGTCAGCCAAAATAATAATAAAAAATAATGTAAATAATAAAATAATAAATAATGTAAATAACAAACTTGTACCCTCCCGATCGGTGTTGTAGGTGATGCTCATGTTTTCCTGGCTGTCGGCGAGCCACTCCTGCGGCAGGGGTTCCGGCTTGGGAATGTCCTCGTCCTCATCGGAATCTGCCAAATACAGCGGAGCAGTGGCGCACATGAGGCGGTGAGCGATCATGGCCAACTGGTTGACCGACCGACACCGACGAGCACGAGGACAAGAGGAGCCCTCCTAGAGATGTGCGCACCTTTTCGTCCCGGCCTCGGGGAGTTTCTGTAGAAGAAGAGCGAGGCCACGGGTCAGCATTATTCAAGAATGTGCGATCGTGATGATGACGACGAGAGCCATGGAGGCTGTTAAAATATATACGTACACTCCGCCTCGCTTGGCATAGGACGGGGACGCGCCCCTTCCTCCTCGGTAGT
>NW_004457396.1:98463-99740 GCF_000313135.1 Acanthamoeba castellanii str. Neff
ACCAACCACTTCATTGCCTCACGAAGGAGCGCATACCCAACGTGGTGCCTATGTACTGGTCCTGCGAAATGCGCCTCCACGTCTTGGATGACTGGCCCACCTGGCCGGAGGAACCTGTAGTGTTAGGGGGTTGGCACGTCATGAAGGGTGAGGTGGGTACTCACCTGAATGAGAGCCCATACGTCCAGGTAGCTGAAGATCTGCCACACGATTTCGTCAGGCAGCGACGTCCAATCAACCCAGGACGGCAGAGCATCTTCCTCTTCCGCTTTCTGTTCCTCATCTGATTGATGGTCCGTATGCAGGTGCCTTCTCAACTCGACTGCCTGGTGATGGGGCTTCTTCGATTGCTTGAGTCGTTCCTGGAAGCGCCGTGGTGGGCTGCTGCGACGGTCCTCCTTGGCCCCGGGCTGTGCGAGCTCGTCGTCATCAAAAGAGATGTAAATCACGCCAGCATTCTTGGCCGGGTCGTCCATCTTCTTGCCGCCCTCCAAAGGAAGCTTTTAGAAGGATCCTATCCACCTATGAGTCCAGTCCTCTGGCCGGACAATAAGAGCCCGAGAGATCTCACATGCGTTGGTTTTCTAGCTGGTGTGGTGGTGGATTTCGTTGCACCTTGTTCCTCGAATTTTGTCGAAGTAGTGCTCTTGGCGCCAAAAGCAGTCCGCACAGGCACTTGCCTAATCTGTTTCTAGAAGGGCAAGAAGCGTGGGCTATGCCCTCCACAAGTGGATGCACCCCGCCCGCGAGGGAAAGCGAAAGTGATGCGTGATGACAAGAGTCAAATAGATGGGAGCTTTGTTCTTCTACAGGACTGGGGCGCCATGGCGCAGTCGGCACCGCGCTCCCCTAGTAAGGGAGAGATCATGGGTTCGATTCCCATTGGCGCCAGTCCACTTCCTTTTTGCTTCTTTTTTTCATTTAAATTATAAACCACAAAAGGCGCGAACAGCCTGCCCACACAACAATCTGCCAGATGCAAGCCGCTGGTGGCCCAACAGATGGATTTGCAGATGTGCAAATGCCGCACGTGGAGCAGGTGAGTCTTACATTTGCAACACTTTCCTGAATGCACCAGAATCGCTACTGATTTCTTTATTGATTGATCTCCTCCAGGCACTGACGGCGTTCTACACGCAACCGGAGCCCGTGCGCTCAAACGCTCATAACTGGCTCATGGGTCTGCAGCGCTCGCCCAAGGGTTGGGATGTCAGTGTCGCCCTGCTGCAGTCTCAAGTACGTGCAGCCCCATCTCCACTGTGCTCAGCAGCTGAACT
>NW_004457396.1:100707-110688 GCF_000313135.1 Acanthamoeba castellanii str. Neff
ACAAGTATCCCGTCGCTCTCAACGCCATCGCCCAGAAGGTCCTTGGACTGCGGAGCAGCTACCAGAAAGCGGCGGAAGGTGCCATTCCGCGCTCCTTTTTCCCCTTGTTCTTCTACATTCGCCTTCTTTGTGGGCTCGAGCCTCACAGTCGTCGACTTGATCGCTCGTGTGATGGCAGAGGAGGACGAGGAGACGGCCAAGGGAATCTGCCAGGTGCTGATACGCCTCGGCGAGAGCTTCACCCACCAGCTATTCGCTCACGACGAGATCGGGCGGCCTTTCGTTGAGTTTGCACTTGCGTGCATGTCCCACGAGAGTCGAGAGGTATGAACTATTATCATTCATTACCAGTTCACCGTGTTTTGCGTTTTGGTGCAGAGGTTCAGCGCTGAACCACGCACACCACGTTCAGGTGTCGATGGTGACGCTCAACTTCTGGTTCGACCTGGAGGAGTACCTGGTCTCGTCACCCGATGGCAAGCCCAAGAGAGAGGCCTACACGCCCGTATGCGCCTCAGGCTCTCTGCGCGCCCAGTTGGCATTTATATGTCTCACACCGATGTCCTGCGTGTGTGTGTGGTGGCCCACCAGGTGTTCCGACACCTGCTCCCGCTGCTGGTCCAAGCATCCCGCTTTCCCGAAGACTTTGACGACCTGCCCAAGGGTTCGCCTCCTCGAACGGGCTTCACCGTCTAGAAGAATGATCAGAATGTTGGCCGTACGTTTCACACTCTCCCTCTTGACAGACCTGCGAGACGAGTTCATCGAGTTCCGAAACGAAGTCAAGGACACGCTGCTCTATGTGCAGCTCGTGCTGGAAGCTGGCACGTGGCCTCTTTGATACCTCACTCAAAGCGCCGCAGGGCGTTTGGCTTATAATAACCAATCACACATTTCTGTGCAACGTTGCACTACAGAGACGCTGGCGATCATCGTTTCGCTCATGCAGAAGGAGCTGGCCGCGATGCAGACGCCGGGTCTGGGCGAAGCTGAACTGAAGGCCACGCACCGAAACATCGAGGTACACCACGGCACGCCAACACACGGCACTCACGGCACACACAACGCGCACGACACTTATGCGTTTGCCGGCTGAACGTAAACAGGCTCTGCTGTTTGGAATGGTCAGCATTGCGGAGGGCATAGACGCCTCGGAAGACACGTTTCTGCCTCAGGTTTGTCTGCCCGTGGGTCCCGCCTAACAACTGGGCGACTCACTGAACCGTTCATCTGCAGATCATTGGGCAGCTCCTCTTTGTTCTGCCCACCACGCCCCTGGTCGCTGCTACGGCCATCCGCCTCATTGGTTCGTGCCTTTGGCGGTGGAAGTTTGAAGTTGCAGTTATTTATTCTTCGTTGCTGTCCCCAATTGCAGGCGAGCTTGCCGGTTGGTTCAAAAAGCATCCGACCTGCCTCGAACCTGCCATTCGCTACCTGCTGAGCACCACCGTCTCGCCGCTGCTTCGCTTCTCTGGTACCGCGCCGCGCTCCCTCCCACTCCCCTTGGCCCGTGCTGCCGGCTAACGAGCCGCCGCCGTCGCCCGCAGCCCTCACGTCGCTGAAGCAGTTGACTGAAAAGTGCGGCAAGCACCTGCACCAAGTCCTCGAGCCGATGCTGGCCACATACGAGAGTCTCTCCGATAGCTTCAGCGTACCGTTGACCCCGCATCGCGCGATGGTCGACTTTACAGCCAAGGGGCTTAGGCATCCGTCGTGTCGTTGTGCGTGTGCGTGTTGTGGTGTTTGTGTGTAACAGGCTCGGGAGCGCGGCGCGATGATTGAGTCGCTCACGCACATCATCGCGACGATACCGCACCAGCCAGCGCTCCAAGCCCTACAGCGGATCGTCCCGCCGGTCATCCAAAAGATAACCGCCATTCTCGCCATTCAGGTAGTTTTCAATTGCTTACTTTGCAGCTACGAACGATTTCATCATCTCATCTTCGACTCTTTTAACTTTGTTTCGAAAAGGAGCAAACGCAGTACACGCGACAAGCGTTGATCGCCGAACTGAGCACAGTCGCTGGTGTGTGTCGTTGCCTCGACTGCCCCTCGCTCACCTCCGGTACACACGACACGCACACGCACACGCACACGCACACGACACGCACATAACGACACACGTATATCATCTGACGCTGTGTGAGTGCTCTTAGGCCAGCCAGACGACCATCCGCTAATGCCGGTTCTTAAGGCCGTGTGGCCCGTGCTCGACTTCTGCTTCAAAAACTGCTCGGGCGACTCGGGCATCATCAAGGCCAATTGCCAGATACTGCGGCACTCGCTGCTGTCGATGAAGGCCTACTTCCTGCCGCTCCTGCCCATGCTCACGGCCCTCCTGACCGGCAGCTTCGAGCGGCACCACAACCCGCAGCTCGTATCCCTGCTCGCCGTCACCGCCAACATATTCAATGCCAGTACGCGCACGACACACGACACACGCACGCAACGACACACACGCGTATGCGAGTGATCGCCGCACACGCACTGACTCGAAATTTTTGTAAAGCCTCCCATGCGCAGGCGCTGGAGTGGTTGAGCGGAGCGATCACCGCCATCTCGACCAGTTTCTTCACCATCATGTCGCAGGGTATCTATTATTATTTATATTTATATTTAATTATCTTTACATTATTATTCTTTTAATGATTGATTGATTGATTTTGGTTGTCTCGTTGTTTCAGGAGCGAACCAGGTCGACCCGGACCTGGTCGATGCCTACTACAAAGATCTGCTGCTGCAGTTCTGGCGGTTCAATCCGCAGGTGGTCCCGCTCAACCTGCTCGACACCGTGTACCAGTCGGCCGTCGCCTCGCTCCTCGTCTTCAAGGAGCGACGCGTCCTGCAGGTCCTCCCCCTTGCCTTGCCTTCTCTTCTCTTCCATTGCGCTCGTCGTCGGGCCGGGACTGATGATCGACCCACCGTGGGTCGTCGCGACCTGCCAGGCGGTCCATTCGCTGCTTCAGGCCGTGACGAGCGAAGACCGGAACGAGCACGCGGCGGCCGTGAGGGACGCCCTGCTGCAGAAGCACGGCAAGACCCTCCTCCACACTTTATTCACGGTACACCCCGCACGACACGACACGACACGCACCATGACACGACACGACACGACACGCACCACGACACGACACGCGCAGCACACAATACACGACACGACGCATTGAGCTCTGGAACCTTGGCAGGGTCTCGCCGGCCCGCTGTCGCGATCTGAGTTCGCGCCCGTGGCGCGCCTGCTGAGCGCGTTGGTCAACGTGCGGCCCACTTGGTACCGCGAGTGGGCGACGGAGCTGTTCGCGGTGCCCTCGTTTCCGTCGGCCGTCATCTCGCCGGATAAGAAGAAGAAGTTCATCACCGACGCCATGAGGTTCTTTTCTTTCCCACCACCACCACCAACCCCATCGTTACCGCCGCTCGCCTTGCGCTGTCCCTATGATTGACATTCGTCATTCGTTCTTGCTTCTTGCCTGGGTGTGTGCGGCCATGCGTATCGTGTCGTGTCGTGTCGTGTGTTGTGCAGCATCAAGAACAGGGAGCGATTCGAGCGGGTAGTGTCAGAGTTTGCGCTCCAGTGTCGCGGCCTCACAGAAGTCGGAGGCACCTTCTAGAAGCCCCCCCCCCATATGTGGCGAGCTGCCATAATTTTCGATACATGCTATTTATTATTATTTAGCGAACCGACACTTTTCCTTGTTTCTTTTCTTTGTTTTTGTTGGACACAACACCTCTACCTCCAGCGACACCCACAAATGGCGGAGCTTATCATGCAGATCACCACTGGTTTGCTGTCCTTCAGCTTGCTGACTGTGACTTGGCCTAATAACGTCTCTGGGCTATGACATATATATATACATAGTTTTTTAACTACTCCTCTACTTCCACACCCCCGCTCAGGCTTTTGGGCTTCGAAGGCCCTCCACGCAGTGGTCGAATTGGGCGTCGCCGACGCCATTCACAACCAGGTGCTTGGCGCCTTGAAGGCCTCTG
Organism: Acanthamoeba castellanii str. Neff; assembly: GCF_000313135.1. Taxonomy (NCBI): domain Eukaryota; phylum Discosea; order Longamoebia; family Acanthamoebidae; genus Acanthamoeba; species Acanthamoeba castellanii. The sequence continues at coordinate 104,695 of NW_004457396.1, forward strand.
CTTTCTCTGGAAAATGATGGCCGGTTCTTACCGTGTGCGTGGTCAGGGCGGTCGGGCTTCGGCTGAGGAGATCGCGGCTGTGGTTCCCGACGTGGACCCACGAGCCCTGTTCCGCGTGCTCCGCTTCGTGGCCGGCCTGGGCGTGCTCGACATGCACTACACCGGGTCCGACGACGTACGTCGGAAGAGGATGACCTCTGCACACACCGCACACGCCGCACACTGACCTTGTGTGATGTGTGAATAGGACGTGGACTACCACAAGACCTTCACGTTTGGGCTGAACGACACCACCCAACTGCTCCGTAGCGACGTGCCCAACTCTATGCGCTCGGCAGTCCTGCTCGAGGCCAGCCACGCCCACTACACGTAAAGCCCCCCCCCCCGCGTGTCGTGCGTTGTGTGTGGTAAAACGTAATCTGTGGTGTGTGGTGTGGTGTGTGTGGTGTGCGTGTGTGTGGTGTGTGGTGTGCGTGCGATGAATGGTGTGTGTCAGGGCGTGGTCGGGATTCCTGCAGACGGTGAGGACCGGCCAGCCCTCGGTCAAGCACACCCTGGGCGCTGACTCGCTGTGGTCCTACATTGAGGGCAACCCGCGACAGCAGCAGATCTTCAACGCGGCCATGACCAGCTACACCTCCCTTGAGATCGACGCCGTGCTGGCCTGCTACGACTTCGCCGGCATCACCTCCCTCGTCGACATCGGCGGCAGCCTGGGCAGGCATGTGCCCGCTCTCCCCCAATTGAGTTCTGAGCTGCTTGAGGTGGTGGCTGACGTCATCATCTGTTTTATATCATTTCCACCTATGCAGTCTGCTGTTTGCGGTGCTGCGCAGGTATCGGCACATCGCGAAGGGCCACCTGTACGACCTGCCCGACGTTGTGGCGGACGCGGTGGTGCCGGACGACCTCAAGGACCGGGTCGAGGTCCACGGCGGCAGCTTTCTCGATGAGAGCTCCAACATCCCGGCCGGCGCCGACGCCTACATCATGAAACACATCATCCACGACTGGGACGACCAGAAGGTGCGTGTGATGTATGCGTGTGCGTGTGCGTGTGCGTGTGCGGTAGGGCATATGCGCGTGCGCTGAGAGAGGTGTGTGAGCGTAGTCGGAGGTGATCTTGAAGGCGACGAGAAAGGCGATGCCGGACCACGCCAAGGTGCTGCTCGTGGAGTACACCGTGCCCATGGGCTCACAACCGTGCTTTGCCAAAGCCATTGATCTTCGTACGTGGACTCGGCATCGTGTCGTGTCGTGTCGTGTCGTGTCGTGTCGTGTCGTGTCGTGTCGTGTCGTGGGTGAAATGCTGCTAAGCAACTAACCAACGCAACAGACATGATGACGATGCTGGGCGCCAAGGAGAGAACCAAGGCCGAGTTCACAGCCCTCTTCCGCACTGCGGGCCTCGAGCTGACGCAGGTGGCCGGCGCCGAGGGCGGGGTCAACGTCATCGAAGCCCGTCTGCCATCGCACTGATTCCGCCGTGGGGGCCACCCACCCGCGTATGAGCAGCCGCATATGTCACGTCACGCACACGCGTACGGCCGTGTCTGTAACGTTTTTAAGGTCAACGCCGTAGTCCAACTTGGACTTTGACATCTCTCCCACAAGATGGCCACCATCAACATTCAAGAGCGAAAGAGATGGGTGAGCTCGCACGCGTGGAAGGAATCTACGCTGAACTCCTCCTTCCACAGCGCCACGGCGCTCCGTTGCGAAAGCCCGCCACTGCCGCTCTCCGCGGGCTTGGGCCACGGGTGGTGCTCCAACACCACGCCCGCCACCCTGGCCCACGCCCCAAGGGTCAGGCCAGCTTGAGTCACTTGACTGTTGACAGTGGGCGCGTCGTTGTTACCTGGTCATGTCGCGTCGGTAGGCCACCGGGTGGGCCTGGTGGACGTGCCACACGAGGTCCACCAGGAACGGCGGCGAGAACTCCTTCCGCGTCCTGTGCGGGTGGCGCGCCACCAGGTAGATCATCTTCTCGTACCCTGTGCGACAGCTGTGGTCAGCTACGACCATCGTCATCATCATCACCATCACCATCAAGACGAACCCATGAGGAGCTGGTCGGCCAGGCTCGGGCTGGGGCGACCGTCGACTGGAGCCGGGGCCTCGAGCAGGCGCTCGATGAACCACTCGACCAGCTCGGCGGCGCGCTGGATCGGCTGCGGTTCGGGCCGCTGCGGTGGTCGGCCCTCCCATCGGGCGCGCGCGTGGGCGGCGGCGCTCACGAACTGCGCCAGCCAGGCCTGGTCGTTGATGACGTCACCCGGGGCCAAGTCGACGCCCAGCCCGTCCTTTGTGCCGGCGGGCTCATGGGCCAGCCCGTCAGCGTCGAGACGGCGCCAGTCCTGCGACGTCGCGGGGTCGGAGGTCGAATGCAGGACAAGACTGGTGGTCGCGGGGAGCCTGTGGTCCACCAGCGCGCCAAAGTTGAGCTCACACACCTGGCGAAATCTCAGTCAGCAATCGGCGAACCGTCGTGCGCGTGCGGTAGTGTGTGTGCGGTGTGTGCGGTGGTGCGTGTGTGCGGTGGTGCGTGTGTGCACCTCGCGGTAGTGCTTGGTACGGGTCATGTGGGCGAGCCACACCATCTCCACATCCAACGGCGCCCGTGGCATATCTGGCATTCCACCCCATTGTGATGGTTTGCGCGGGTGAACCACCAGCATCAGCTTGCCAGGAGCCTGGGCAGGGCGACAGTACCTTCGGGCCTACGGCCAGGGTGCTTCTTGTGGAGTGCGGCGACGCGGGCCAAGTGGTGCCGGTAGCGCTCGATGGCCGACCTCACGCACCTCTGGTCCGTCAGCTCCCTGTGCGAGGAGACGGCGGCCAGCACGCGGAGGTAGTCGACCACGCCCCGAACCAGGTCCACGCTGAACCAGAAGGTCGGCTTCGTCAACTTGGCCGGGTGCACCTGCACAGGTGTCCAGCCCGGTGAGACCATGGTTGTGATCAACCACCCTTACCGTAGAAGAGAAGAAGAGAAGAAGATGAAGATGAACATGAAACAGCGCTGGCACGTACGGGGAAGGACCAGACCCGGACGTGCTCGGGCGGAACCGAGCTCATCGCCACCACCTCGTACGGCCGCTACACGTCACACAAATTACTTTTATTTATTTAGTTTTTTTATCTACTTATTTATCTATTTTATATAAATAATGGCGTGCCTTGTGGGGTCGAGCAGTCTTGAGGGTGTCGGCCAGCGCGGTGGGTAGGCGCTGACGTTCGATGCCCTCCCAGAAGGCCGACTCGAGGGTGGCCAGGCGCCGCACGAGGCGCACGCACAGGTCGACCAGCGACAGCGGCACGAAGAGGGCGCCCTCCTGCTCCACGAGCCTGCGCCGCTTCTCCTCGGCCTCGAGCTCCTCCCTGCACACCTCCGGGTGCGAAGGAGGCACGGGCCAGCGCCCCCACCAAGGCCCCACCTCGCACCTCACATCCGTAAAACCGGGGTGGTACATGAAGATGTACAAAGCCAAGACGACACCTTTCAAGAAAGAAAAGACAATCAATTTTTGTTTGACTTGCAGTTTACTCTTCACAGAAAGCCTCTTGTTACAGAAGAAGACATTCTGGACTGGAGAGAGATTTGTTTGAGCTTCAGAGAGGCACCTGTGTCTGGTCAGGCAGCTGCAGTGGTTGAGGAGACGCTTAGGCCTGAAGAGAGAGAAAAGTGGAAACGAAGTGGGATGTCAGTTCCGGCTGTGTGCGGGAGGTGAGGAGAACATGTATTGACACACAAGGCACAGCGAAAAAGAGAGTAAAAAAATAACTAAGTAGAGGAGGGAACACACAAACGAAGAAAGCGCGCACGAGAACGAGATTAGAGTTTGGCGTTGCTCCTTACAAAGAGGGTCTTGACTTTGGCGTCGAGGTTGTCAGCCAGCTTCTGCAGGAACTCCTCGGTGTTCTGGTAGTCGGACCTCGTAACCCTGTAGTGCGTGTGTGTGTGTGGTGTGTGGTGTGTTGTCAGACGTGAACACGACCTGCGTCAATGGGATCGAGGGAGTGGCTGGATGGAGCGTACTTGTCGATGCTGCCCTTAACGCAGAGGGCCAGATCCTTGGTCATGAAGCCAGCCTCCATGGTCTCAATGCACACCTGCTCGAGGGCATCGCAGAACTTGGCGAGCTTGTCGTTGTTGTCGAGCTTGGCCCTCCAGGCAAGACCGCGCGACCAGGCGAAGATCGAGGCGATGGGGTTGGTCGAGGTCTCGCCACCCTTCTGGTGGACGCGGTAGTGACGGGTCACGGTGCCGTGAGCGGCCTCAGCCTCGATGGTCTTACCGTCGGGGGTCATCAGGACGGAGGTCATCAGACCGAGCGAGCCGAAGCCTGAGAGGAGAAGAGGCCAAGTCAGCGATGGGTAAAGAGCAAACAAAAGAACATCACGTGGCGCTGACGCTCAGACAGAAATCTCATGTTTGGAAACAGCATTATGTAAAAGGTCTCAGGTGGTTGTATGTCTTCCTCATCGCGGGGGTGTATGCCGAAAGTAAAAGAGGTGTGGCATGTAGAGGGAGCGTGAACGTACCCTGAGCGATGGAATCGGACTGCACGTCACCATCGTAGTTCTTGCAGGCCCAGACGAACCCACCCTTGTCCTTCATGGCGAAGGCGACCATGTCGTCGATGAGGCGGTGCTCGTACCAGATGCCGGCAGCCTTGTAGGTGGCCTCGAACTCCCTGGGAGTGTGAAATGCAAGAAACAATTCGTTAAAACACGGCTCATGAGATTGAGTTGGTGAGCGGTAGAGCGACGAGACGTACTTCTCGTAGACCTCCTGGAAGATGTCCTTGAAGCGACCATCGTATCTCTTGAGGATGGTGTTCTTGGTGGAGAGGTACAGCGGGTACTTCTTCTGCAGGGCGTAGGCCATGCAGCTGCGGGCGAAGCCGACGATCGACTGTGCGTGTGTGTGGTGGACAGGGGCTCTGATTAGACCAAGCGCCGGGAGTTGGTGGAGATGGGAGAGAGGCCGGGCCGTACCGAGTCGATGTTGTACATGCCCATGGCGACGCCACCCTCGGGGAAGGCGTAGACGTCGAAGACCTCCTTGTCGCTGCCATCGTCGGGGGTGAAGACGATCTGGAACTTGCCGGCCTTCTTGACCACAAAGTCGGTGGCGCGGTACTGGTCACCAAAGGCGTGACGGCCGACCACGATGGGCTCGGTCCAGCCGCCGACGAGGCGTGGGATGTTCTTGACGAGGATGGGCTCACGGAAGATGGTACCGCCCAGGATGTTACGGATGGTGCTGTAATTTAAAATAGAAGCAAATAATAAATAACAAAGTTAATTAAATTGCACCACACGAGCGTTGTTCGCGCAAAGTGGGTTGCAAGGCTCTTGAGGCGAAACACGTACCCGTTGGGGGACTTCCACATCTCCTTGAGCTTGAACTCCTCGACGCGCTTCTCGTCGGGGGTGATGGTAGCGCACTTGATGCCGACGTTGCACTTCTTGATGGCCTCAGCAGCATCAACGGTGACCTGAACCGGATAGAACAGATCAGAACTGAGTCGCTCGAATGCATTCGAGTCAAGATGAATGCAAACATAAATCGATGACCTCATTCGTTTCATTTGGGTGAAAATTTTTCAACAGTATCCTTCTGTATGGTGCATGTAAATGAATCACAGGTTGTTCAAAATTAAGGAAGATTAGAGAAGGCGCAAGGCTAGGACAGTGGCAGGTGGGTACCTGATCGTTGGTCTCATCACGGTAGGGCAGGCCGAGATCGAAGTACTGGATGTTGAGGTCCAGGTAGGGCAGGATAAGCTTGTCCTTGATCATCTGCCAGATGATCCTACACACAAACTTGGTTAGCACTGTGACCGACCACCATATGCAGGTGTGTGCGGCGAGCACGTAGAGCATGAAAAGACACAGCGCAATCGAAGAAACCGGAACAATTGTTCTGAATACAACGGAAAAAAATAGGGACGTCGCGCCTGTACCTGGTCATCTCATCACCGTCCA
>NW_004457396.1:110977-117002 GCF_000313135.1 Acanthamoeba castellanii str. Neff
CAAGGCGAGGACAGTGGCAGGTGGGTACCTGATCGTTGGTCTCATCACGGTAGGGCAGGCCGAGATCGAAGTACTGGATGTTGAGGTCCAGGTAGGGCAGGATAAGCTTGTCCTTGATCATCTGCCAGATGATCCTACACACAAACTTGGTTAGCACTGTGACCGACCATCAGATGCAGGTGTGTGCGGCGAGCACGTAGAGCATGAAAAGACACAGCGCAATCGAAGAAACCGGAACATTGTTCTGAATCAACGGAAAAAAATGGGCTCGCGCCTGTACCTGGTCATCTCATCACCGTCCATCTCCACGACGGGGTTCTCCACCTTGATCTTCTGGAATCCGCTCATTGTGTAGATGTGTGTCTTCGATTTCGGCTACTGCTTGCTGCGTGGGGCGAGACGAACAACAAAAGCCGGCAAAACGTGCCGGCTCGCCGCCGTGGTCAATTTGTTGCGGCCGGGAAATTGCCCGCTCCCGCGGCATCATCATACCCGCATTATCGTCGACGCGCACCACCAACATGAACAGCCAACGTGATCTTCTTCTTCAACAAACGCGCAGAAAGAGTGTACAAGGGGACGCGCGGGATGGATTGCTTCTGTTCTTCGCTGATGGCTTGGGTTGATGTTCAACTGAACTGGCGACAGTTCCAGGGCATCTTGCCGAAATGGTTTTTCTGTGAGGTGCGTGTGGTGTGTGCGCGTGTGCGTGTGGTGTGCGCGTGTGCGGGTGCGTGCGTGGTGAGGCACAGCGTTGTTTGAGCGCACGCAGCGAGAAGAGGAGTGGCGTACGTTGTACTGGGCGTTGCAGAGCCAACAGAACTCGTATTTACAGTTTTTGCATGTCATGTGGTTACAACCACCTGAACAATATGGTCATTTAGCACAGCAGACAAGGTTGCAAGATCTTGAGGGGTTTGGTGTGTTACCGTTCTTCTCGATTGGCGCCTGGCAGTTGGGACACATCTTGGCGTTGGCCTTGACCCACTCATCGTACCTTTGTGAGGCGAGCATGACCACAGCGCGTGAATGCGTTAGTTGTGTGAGCAAATCGATCGTTCAACCAGGGACGGGGGGCAGCACGCACTTGGCGTCGGCCTCCGAGTTCTCCCTTCGCCACTGCTGGTACTGCTCGCACGTGGCATCTGTAACAGAGGGCATGCAGCACAGTGAGGCCAAAACGAAGCGCCACGCCACGCCGCGCCACACACCGCTTCAAGTCAAGCAGACGTACCGGCGTGCCACTCCTCCTTGCACTTGTAACAGAAGCTGAAGCGGCACTCCGAATTGGAACACACCATCATGAGGTTTTCCTCACCGCCGATCTGTACACGCAGTTGTGCAGACGAGATTCATTAGATGAACCAGATTGGCGCGCAACTGGCCACACACGGGTAATGGGTAGGGAGGTACGTACCATCGCGTTTTTACAGTCGGGCTTGGGGCACCATCTGATGTCGGGCATGGCATTCAGCGCCGACGCGAGCGTGAACTCCTCGTACTTGCTGTAGGTCTCTTCATCTACAACATGTCGCACCTTTTTCCGCGCTCCCGAGATGAGTAAACAACGCCACCACTCCACGAGTGGTGCAACACCTCATGGTACGGTACCTCGGCGGGGGTCATGAATTCTTTACAGTCGGGGTCGGGACACTTCATATTCTGGGTCTGGCCCTCCTGCACCTTGACCAACACAAATCGGCCCAGACACTGTACACAAAAGCAGGCTTGAGCGTTAGACTGCTGTACGGCCGCGTTGCGTCGTGGTGTGTCGTGTGTGTGTGTGTGTGTGTGTGGGCCACGAACCTCGAAGCAAAAGCGATGGTAGCATTTGTCCAGAGTATACATTTCTTCGATCGGGTAGTCGGTGCAGCAGATGGGCTGTGTGTGTGTGTGTGTGAGCAAATATACTGGGCGGGGGAGAGTTGAGCAAGTAAACATGAGAAGCTGCCACGTACGCAAGAGTACTCCTTCTCATCGATCGCCTGCTGCTTGAGTTTCATTTCCGTTTCTAAAAATTGGCGTGTCAGTTCTTCCTCCTGCCTTCGCTTCGCTTTGGCCCTGTGGGTGACAGCCGGCACCAGGGTTAGTACGCTCCGCTCTTGGCAACCCATCGCACTCGCCAAGCTCCACATGTGAACGTACATGGCCCATTCGCGCCAGTGCTGAGCGGCCATCAGCGCCAGTGCGAAGCTCTTGCTCTCTCGCTCCAGCGCAAACCTAGCGTGGTGTGAAAACAGTGCATCAGCGCACACGCACGCACAGCTCAAGAGGAGAGGGGGGTGGGACCATACCGTTGCGCCTCTTTGAAGGCTTTCTTCTGCATCTTCTCTTCGTTGATCTCGGCCTCGAGGGCCTCCATGTCGGCGAGAATCTCACGCGCCGTCGGGCGGTGGTGGTAGGATGGTCTGGCACCATGCGGTATCATCATCATGGACGACGACGAAGATGACGAAGACGACGACGAAGATGACGAGTAGGGCGAAGTGGAAGGCGAAAAGGCCTCGGTGCAGGCGGACAGTTTTGCCTTGGTGGAGTTGAACGCCCTGCTGAGCATCTCCGACTCCCACTTCCGCTGCATCAGCTTCTCCTTGCAGCGGCTGTTCTCCTCGGTCAGCTTGTCCGTCTTCAGCTCCAGGTTCGTCTTGGTGGCCGTGATCTCTTGCAGGCTCGACGACAGCTGGAATCTGAGAGTTGATGAATGCATGTGAGTGAGAAAATGAAGCTCTTAGCAATGAGCAGCATCAACTCTCGGTTGATTACTGTGGTGTACCTGTCAAGGATGGACTGGCGCAGCTGTTCCTCGATTTCGGCCAATCTCTGCTCGGCCAGACGCGCCCTTCTGGTCATCACTTCGGTCTCGATACCGAGCGCTTGTCGGATACAAACCTGAACCAACAAAAGCAGTACAAGGTACGGCGTGCGAGTGAGTGCGTGAACGACGAAAGGCAACCCACGCACACAGCCCAATGAGCGCGAGTTGCGAAGCGCACCTTTGCTTGTTTGACGGTGATGTCCGATCCGAAGTCCTCTTCGAGCTTGGTTCTGAATCGCTGGATCGGCAGGTCGCTGCTGTGGAATTCCACCAAGGCGCAGAGTGTCGATGCTTCTGTCTCCCCGTCTTTGGCCTCCTCGGCGTAGCTGTGCGACACCACAGGCGACCGATAGAAGCCGGCGAGTACAAGAGAAGATCAGCAAGCAGTGCGCCATGCTACGCCGACGACGCAGAGCAGCACGTACAATTTGACCGCGCGCACTTCACGAGCGAAGAACTGGGAGATCTGGTGCCAGCCGACGTCGCGATGAAGGCCCGTCACGAAGAGCGTACGCTTGACCTCCTGCAAGTGCCACGTCAGCATGTCGTGTAGCGCGATGGCGTGGAGTGCATGCACGCATGCGTACGCTGGTGAACTCGTCCACGTAGTCGGCGAAGCCCCTTCGCTGTCTAGCCACCACGAGGATCTGCGAAATGGGCAGTGCGCCACTCGTCCACACCTCTCGATACTCACGCAGCTGGTTCTGTTGTGAATGGAAGACGTAAATGTAGTTTTACTCATGTAATGCAATGTGCGAAATTTCGCCATGGAGATTTGCACATAGCAAGTTGTTCGATGGCCCGAACATGAGGGGAGGTGTAGGCCACGAACCTCGATGTGAGAGGCATCAGCTGGTGATGCATTTTCGGTAGATGCCAATTCATCGTCGCTCGCGTCTTCTTCCGCCTCGGCCCCAGGTGGTTCCTCTTCAGGAGTGAAGCCGCGCAGAAACTCGGTCTTCACGAATTCGAACACCCTCATCTCGATCCAGAAGCAATCGAGCCAGCTGCGCCTCAGCTAATGTCAACAAAAAATAATAAATAAATTATTGGATTTCCTTCAAAGAAAAGGAAAATGGCCTAGAATTCAATTTTTATTTCGCGCAAAAGAAACAAAGATGCTCCGGGCGCTGAGCAGGTCTCCGTCAGGGGCGGTCGCTAACGCTGGCCTACGCACGCGCCTCCCCACCACCGTTTCAGGTGGTGTGGCGGCTAACGCCTGCGGCGCCAGCTCGCGATTTCTCCGATCGCACAATGCAAAGACGCCCGATTTTTTTCCGATTCCGCTTCTTCCAGCGAGCCTACACGGCTGAGGCGCCCAAGGAAGCCGGCTCGTGGGCACGTCTATTTCTTATTTTTTCACAATAATGTTCATTTTTATTTAATAATAAACAATTTAATGAGCTTTATTTGCAGGCGGCGACGTACCAGCATAAGGCCGTCGAGGACAAGTGGCGCAAGGTGTGGACCGAGCTGCAGCACCAAAAGCAGCAGCGGCAGAAGCTGGGCGCGGACGAGCAGGCCACTGCTGCCGCAGCCAAGGTACTCCTCACACGCGTGCTACCCCCGGATGAGTCTCGAGAGCAGTGCCTGACACCATGCGGGCTGAATGCGTGCCAACAGGACAAGCAGTACGTGCTGTCGATGTTCCCCTACCCGTCGGGGCAACTCCACATGGGCCACGTGCGCGTCTACACCATCTCCGACTGTCTGTCGCGCTACCACCAGATGAAGGGTACCCGGGCGTGGGGCACAATATGGCCTGCTGTGATCCGATTCTGGCGCACTCCCGGTCCTGGCTGCCATCGCTGCTAACGTGTCTTATCTCTGCGTGTGCGTGTGCGTGTGTGTGTGCGTGTGCGTGTGCGTGTGCGTGTGCGTTGACACAGGTAAGGAAGTGCTGCACCCGATGGGATGGGACGCGTTCGGCCTGCCCGCTGAGAATGCAGCCATTGGTAATTCGAATTCGCCCATGCGTCGTGTGTGTCGTGCGTCGTGTGTTGTTTATTTTTTCCTAGAAGAGTAGCTAAATTAGAGTATGGTCACCGCCAGAGCGGGGAATCGCGCCGCACACGTGGACGCACTCGAATATCGCGACGATGAAGAGCCAAATGCTGCGGCTCGGTATCCAATTCGACTGGGACAAGGTGCGCTTCCCGCGCAACGCAACGCAACGCAACAAGCGACTCAACTGAGACCGTGTGCCGTCGACTCCGGCCGAGCGCAGGAGGTGACAACGTGCGAGCCCGAGTACTACAAATGGACGCAGTGGATCTTCCTGCAGCTCCACAAGGCCGGCCTCGCCTACCAGAAGGAGGCCGCCGTCAACTGGGACCCCATCGACAAGACCGTGTTGGCCAACGAGCAGGTACCTGAGGCACATCACTAATGCGCTTTACCATCATTTATTTGTTGCTTATTATTTACTTCTTCCTAATTACTACAATTAATTGATTATTTCTTACTTGTTTAATTGCAAAAATAAAACCAAAAGGTAGACGCGGATGGCAAGTCGTGGCGCTCTGGGGCCAAGGTGGAGCAGAAGCTGATGAAGCAGTGGTTCTTCAAGATCACCGAATTCGCGGACGTGCGTGCATTCCTCCGCTAGTGGTGTGTTGTGTGTGGTGCGTGCGTGCGTGCGTGGGGTGTGTTGCCATTCCACAATGATGAACCATTTGGTGCCGATCCCGCACAGGCTCTGGTGGAGGATCTCGCCGGCTTGAAGGGCTGGCCGGAGCAGGTGAAGCTCATGCAGCAGCACTGGATCGGCAAATCCAAGGGCGCCTACCTCGAATTTCCCATCAAACGCGAACTCTCCGCCTCCTCGGTGCGCGCCGCCCACGATCGATCTGTTTGTTTGTTGGTCGTTGGTTGTTGTTGGGGTCTGCTGACGCCGAGAGCTCGACAGGGTGCGAAGGCGGAGGAGCCGCTGAGAATTTTCACGACGCGTCTGGACACGCTCTTGGGCGTGACCTACGTGGTGCTCGCACCACAGCACCCGCTGGTCCAGGAGATCGCCAAGGTGAGCAGTGTATTTCTCTCCCGCAAGCCCTTCTTGCATTGACTGAAACGCACCACCGCACCACCGCACCACCGCACCACCGCACCACCGCACCACCGCACCACCGCACCACCGCACCACCGCACCACCGCACCACCGCACCACCGCACCACGCACCACCGCACCACGCACCACCGCACCACCGCACC
>NW_004457396.1:117017-166512 GCF_000313135.1 Acanthamoeba castellanii str. Neff
CCACCCGCACCACCGCACCACCGCACCACCGCACCACCGCACCACCGCACCACCGCACCACCGCACCACCGCACCACCGCACCACCGCACCACCGCACCACCGCACCACCGCACCACCGCACACAACAGAACACCGAAGACGCCAAGCTGCGCGCGTTTGTGGACGAGTTCGCCAAGTCCAAGCGCTCCCTGCAGGAGGACTACGGCAAGTCCAAGAAGGGTGCGCAGCCGCTTAAAGTGAAATCAGTTCACTCGTCTTTCCGCCGTCGGCGGGTTGCTCACGCGCGTCACATCGTGTGTCGTCGACACCAGGAATGAAGCTGCCGGGCGTGACTGCCGTGCACCCCGTCACCAAGGAATCACTCCCGGTCTACATTGCGGACTACGTGCTGATGGACTACGGAGAGGTAATCGGCCGTGATGTGTCGCGCGCGCGTATGTGTGTCTTACGCTTGGACGCGGGCGTGTGTGACAGGGAGCTGTGATGGCGGTGCCAGCGCACGACACACGGGACTACGAATTTGCCAAGCAGTTCGATCTGCCCATCAAGACCGTCATCACCCCCGACCAGCACACAGTTTCCCTCCGCTTCCCTCCACTTACCTTCTTCGTTCTTCGTTCGTCGTTCTTCGTTCTTCGTTCTTCGACTGATTGTAGATTGTCGATGGCGGGGTGCAGGAGGAGCACAAGGAGGGCGACCCGTTCTGCGGCGAGGGGCGGGTCGTGAACAGCGGCCCCGAGCTCGACAACCTCACGTCGGAGGAGGCCCGGCGCAAGCTGCTCCGCATTCTCGGCGAACAGGGCGTCGGCGGCGAATACACCAACTACCGACTCAGGGACTGGCTCATCTCACGCCAACGGTACACACACACACACCACACGGAAGGCACGACCGCACACGCACACGCACCACCGCACACGCGCACGCTCATAGTTTGATTGCTTCGTGGCAGGTACTGGGGCGCGCCGATACCGATGGTCTACTGCGAGGCCGACTGCGGGGTGGTGCCGGTGCCCGAGAAGGATCTGCCGGTGGTGCTGCCCGTAGATGGCCTCGAATTCTCGGGCCGGGGCGGATCGCCGCTGGGCTCGCTCGAGCACTGGCTCCACACCGACTGCCCCAAGTACTCCCCCTCCCCCGCGCCCAATATATATGGGCCAATAACTGACCGTGTGTGTCGTGTGTGTCGTGTGTGTCGTGTGTGTCGTGTGTGTCGTGTCGCGCGTTCGTGTGTTGTTTTGAATTCCAGGTGCGGAGGACGAGCCAAGCGGGAGACGGATACGATGGACACGTTCGTGGACTCGTCGTGGTATTTCCTGCGCTATCCCGACGCCAACAACACCGACGCGTACGTTCTTTCACCCCACACACACACACACACACACAGCGCACGCACATGAAGCTCAGAGGATTTGTGTGCAGACCGTTCGACAAGGCGGTGACGAACAAGTGGATGCCGATCGACGTCTACATTGGCGGGATCGAGCACGCCATCCTGCACCTCCTCTACTCGCGCTTCATCACCAAGTTCCTCCACGCCCAGGGCCACCTCAACTTCTCCGAGCCCTTCCCCAACCTGCTCACCCAGGGCATGGTCCAAGGCCGCACCTTCAAGGTAAGCCGTGCGTGTGTGCGGTCGTGCGTGTGTCGTGTCGTGTCATCGTGTAACGCCGCACACACACGATATAGGATCCGCACACGGGCGCCTTCCTCAAGCCCGACACGGTCGAGAAGGTGGGCGACAAGTTCATTCACAAGCCGACCAACCAGGAGGTGGCCATCTCGTGGGAGAAGATGTCCAAGTCCAAGTACAACGGCGTCGACCCCGACGTACGCCCCCTTCTTCCCCTGACATAACAATAAATATAACAATAACAATAAGAATAAGAATAATTATACAAATACAAATACAAACAAAATAAAAATAATTAATGCTAATAAAAAATAATTAATGAATCCTAGAGGATCGTGGACGAGTGGGGCGCCGATACAGCGCGACTCTTCGTTCTCTTCAAGGCTCCGCCGCATCTTGGTACGAGCATGTGCGTGTGCGGTCGTGCGTGTGCGTGTGCGGTGTGGTCGTATCCGTGTGCGTGTGCGGTTTGCTCATGCGCAGCTGTGGGCGACCTACAGAGCTCGAGTGGGAGAATGCGGGGATCACGGGCGCCTATCGCTGGATCGGGCGCCTTTGGAACCTCGTCAACACCTTCGTCCAACGCGACCCCTCCGCCGACACCCCATCACCCCCGCCCTCAGGTACCTCCTCTTATTCTCCGGTACCGGCACGCGGGCCATCGCACACGCACACGCACCGCCGCACACGCACACGCACACGCACCGCCGCACATTGCACCGCACACACTTTATATAACGCCATATTAATGGTTGATTGATTGCAGTGACTGAGCGGGCCAAGGAGGAGAAGGACCTGCTGGCGCTCACCCACGAGACCATCACCAGCGTGACCAAGGTAAGCCACTTTTTTTTATTAATTTTAACAAATATATTTTCGATCGAAGTGGGCTGATTGGGAGGGGGGGACGCCCAGGCATTGGACGCTGCGCCCTATTCGTTCAACACGGCGGTGGCCGACCTCATGAAGCTCTCCAACAAGATCACCACTCGTACCACACTCACACCCACACCGCACTACGCCACCGCATGACCGAGTTTGTGACACACACACGCACACGCACACAACGACCGACCTCTACAGTGCCGGCAGACTCGCCGCAGTACTACCTCTCACTGCGTTCGCTCGTGCTGCTGCTCCACCCCTTCGCTCCCCACGTCTCGTCGGAGGTACGCGCCCCTCCGCCGCAACTTCACCAGCGGCCGCCGCCGACAATTCCACTGTTGTGTGTGTGTCGTGTGTCGTGTGTCGTGTGTCGTGTGTCGTGTGTCGTGTGTCGTGTGCGCTGTGTTGTTGTGTTGTGTCGCCAGATGTGGCAGGCGCTGGTGGCCCACGGGCCAGCCCACGAGTCGGCGTGGGCGGGCAGCTCAGCCGCACCCGAGCTATCGCGCCAGCTGTGGCCCGTCGCCAACGAGGAGTTCATGAAGAAGGACGAGGTGCGCTTTACAAGTGGTCGTGTGCGGCTGTAGTGGTTGTGTGCGGCCGGTAATCTGGTGGGGTGTGCGGCCCCGGTGCGCAGGTGGTGGTGGCGGTGCAGGTGAAGGGCAAGACGAGGGGCACGTTCGTGATGCCGGCGGCCGAGGTCGGCGACAAGGCGGCCGTGGAGCGATATGCGCGCGAGTCCGCGGTGGGCAAGAAGGCCCTCTGGCAGCGCGACGTCAAAAAGGTAGTCATTCCGCCCAACGGCAAAATCGTCAACTTTGTCTGCTGAGTTCGTCAGACTTTCTGGAAACGAGCGAACACAGCTTGCCTGCTTCCTGCTTGCAGAAGAGGGAAAATGGAAGAAGTGGTCAGCACAGATGCCACTGGTCAGTTAGGACCCAACACCTCTTTCTTGTGTGGTGGCTCAGTCTTTCTTTCTTTCTTTCTTTTTGCCCAAGTGCAACAAGTGTTGAAGCGAGCACACCGGTTCGGCGTTGTCCTGCAGTCGGCGGCTCCTCTCGGCCCACACCACCCGCCCACTTCGCCTTCGTTCGCCAACTTTCTACAAGACGGCAGCTCAGCCCCACAGCCGCCCGGACCTGGAAGCTGGAGGAGGTTCGTTCTGTCGCTGGCGTCATCGACACATTCGTCGCCACCCTGGCAAGTGCTGGCCGCCTACTCGGAGTGCGTCTACACCCTGAAGACCACCCACAAGCGGCCGAACAGTTACGCGGCCAGATGCGATCCACCCACGACACAGGTCTCTTCCGCGGGAAGGGCTTTAAGCGACAGGTCCGGCTCCGCACGATCAGCACTGTAGCCAGGTGTTAACACCAAGGGGCTTTCTCTTCCTTTTCGAGACACCTGCTGCGGTTATTGGTGGCGCACGCACCACCGCGCACCGTGTGCGGTGCGGTGGCTGTGGAGATGCATCAGTTGATCCTCACTCCGTGCCGCCCGGCGTGATCCGCTTGTTACGATCCTTCCTTGGCCTCTTTGCGCTTCTGGGTGGTGTCGCCTCGGCCTCCCCTTCTTCCTCATTGTCGTCGTGGGCCTGGCCAGCACCGGTCTCGCTCGCCACCGGTGCCTCGTCGTCGGCGGAAGCAGACGACGATGAACGCTTCTCGCTCATGCGGAAGACCTCCTCGAAGCGTTGGCGGTCGACGTGGACGGAGATGAAGGTCGTGGAGGTGGTCGATGGCATGGCGCCCCACCCGCTGTGTCCGCGCTCCCTGCTCAGCTGCATCTCCACTGCACCGCACACGCGAGACATCAGCACCTGTAGCGCGCGTGTTGTGTGCGTGTGCGGTGCGTGCGGTGCGTGCGGTGCGTGCGGTACCCTGAGCAAAGAGGCCGATGGAGGGGTCAATGGCCACGCAGGCGGCGAGCGGGTCGTGCAGGGCCTTCTCGCCGCGGCCGCGTAGGTACTTGTCCATGGCGTCGTAGATGGCCGCCAGCCCCTTCGTGTCCCTGCGGTAGGGCGCCAGGCGCTCGTGGAAGTGGCGGTTGTACAGCACCCCGTGGCACACGTTCTTCGACACCAGCACGCGCTGCTTGACCCGCGGATTCGTCAGCAGCTCGGTGGCGGCCTTGGAGTCACCGCCAAAGTTGAAGGTGGGGCAGTAGATCTTGCCCTCGAACTTCTTGAGACGGTACTCTAAAGATTGGATCCAGTAACACTCCACTCAGCACAGTCACACGACACGACACACAACACGACACACAGCACGACACACACAGCACGTATACGCACAACACCGCACGCACACGCACGCGACACCAAATTACAAACACACAACAGTACCTGGTGGTACAATGTTGTCGCCGGCGAATCCGCCCTGGGCGACCCATCGCTCGATCACCAGGTCCGGATATCTGCGAGTCGCATTCGGCCGAAGTTGTCAGCACTCTCGTCATGACTCAAGCGCGTGCGTGCGTGCGCGTGTGCGTGTGCGAGTGTGCGCGTGTGCGTGTGTGCGGCATACTTTCGGATGGCGTTGCCCACGTTGGTAAGCGGGGCTCCGGTGATGATCGTGCACTTGGGGTACTGCTGGATGGTCTCGTAGATGATGTCCTGCCCCAGACCTGCACCACGACACGCGACACACGACGCACACGCACAGTCAGGGCTTGTGAATTCGGCAAAGTGTGGGCGGTGGCTGGTACCGTCAGGGTCGTCCTGGGGCAGTACGTCCATGCCCAGGGCCTTGTTGTGGAAGCCCGACACCGCGTTCTTGGCATGCGTTGGATCCTTCGAGCCTGGCTCACGCTTCATCATCAGTAACTACACCGCACACACCGCACACACCGCACACACCGCACACACCGCACACTGGTACCGATCTTGAGGTGCGGCAGGTCGAGGAGCCGAAGCGTGTGGCGCACGAGGCCGACCTGTGTCCGATTGCCCGGCGTGATCGTCACCGCACGCAGACGCACCAGCGGATGTCCGGCCAGCAAACACCTGCCCAATGTCTTTAGTATTTTTCATTGATAACTCATGAATTTATCAATTAAAAAAATAAAAATTTAAATCATAATAAAAAATAACAATAGGAAACGAAGAGGGTGGTGTACAGGGTGAGGTAGTCGTCGGGGTCGTTGGTCTCCATGTCGAAGATGGCGTCGAACGGCTCGCCGGTCATGCCCGGAAGCCGCACTAACGGCACCGGCCAGTCTGCCGCCGTCGCCGTCGCCGTCGCCGTCGCTTGTTCCATCTACTTTGCGGCGTGTGGGTGTGCGGTGTACAGGGCATGTTGCGTCTCTTCTCGGCGTGACTGTTACAGCCAACAGTGAGGGCCATTTTTATATTTTTAACTGAACAGAATAATACGAGAAATTGCATAGAAAGAGAAACTTGTTTTTTAAAAGTTGAGTTTATATGTGCAAAATTCAACACGCAACAAGGGGGCTGTGCTCTGCCCACCCCTTGGTGGGGTCGTGTGCAAAAGGTGGTGCGAAGTGAACCAGAGACCAAGCCTGGGCTGGTTTAGGGCTTGGACCTCTTGAGCGCGCCCAGGGTGACGAGCACGGCCGACATGTTCTTGGCTGTGACCATCACACACAACCATCAGTCACCGCACACACACGACCGCACACACGACCGCACACACACGACCCGACACGCACGGCATTATCGTGAGTACCTTCGAAGAGATCGACGGTCTGGAAGAGCTCGTTCTTGCGGACGCCCAGGTGCTCGGCGGCCTTGAGGAAGTTGGCGATGTTCTCCATCTGCACGAAGGGCGCCGCGGCCTTCTGAATCCTCGCCACCGAGCCGGCGTGGAGCGCGTTGGCCAGCCTACATTCATCATCACCACCACCGGGTCAGTACTGAGTGGTGCCTATTTGTTACAAAAATAATAATAATAATAACGTACTCGCAGAGCTTGATGCCGTTCTTGAGCGCAGCGTGGAAGTCACCCTCGACGGGCACGCCCTTGCTGGCCATCCACTCCCTGTGCAGCATCCAATGAAATAAATGATAATAAAAACGTTAAGGTGGCGGTCGGTTGCCTCACAACAATTCGCTAGGCCAAAAGTGTGGGGGGTGGAGAGGGGGGGTACCTGATGCTCTGCTCCTGAGCCACGTCGTACTTGGAGTCCATCTTGTCCTTCAGCTCGGCGTCGAGGCCATACGAGGGGCCGTGGAAAGCGCCACTACACAAAGAAGAACGGCAAGAGAGTTAGGTATCGAGGACTATGTGTGTGTTGGCCTTTCGCGTACGTCTGCTGGGCGGCGGCGGAGTCACCAACGGGAACGCGAGAGGCCATTGTTGAGAGATGTGTGAAGATGACTGTGGAGGGATAACGAAAAGAAGAGAGAAGGCGCTGGACTTGACAAAAAGGAAGAAGAGCTGCTGGTGGACCCAATGAGGTGTCGCCCCTGTGCGTTGCCTCAGGCCCACAAAGAAAGACCACACCTTTGGCACTCGAGATTCTCCCCGAGAATGTCCGGAGTTGTCACCATTTAGAGTGGTCCCCACGACCTTTCAACCAACAGTTACCGTTTAAAATATATTTATATATTTATATGTTTCAAGATCTAAATGTCACGCAAAATATGGTTAGTAGTTCTTTGTTTGTACAGTCCTCTTGTGCCAGGCCGGCTCTCTCGGGCGCTTCAGCCTCGGTAGGTGTTGCCGCTCTCGGGTGCGTACATGTCGTTGAGGGTGTCCCTCCGTGACCCGGGCGACAGCACGCCGTCGAACACCGGGCTTCTGCGGTCATTGGGAAGCCCCGGGCTGGGCTTGCTCGGCCAGTAGGTCCAGCTTGGCCGCGCGGTGAGGAAGTCGGGCAGCTCGCCGCCGCGCTTCTTCCACACGACGACAGCCACGATGACGGCCACGAGCAGCCCGATGACAATGAGCGGAACCAGCACCCCGGCGGCGATTGCGCCGCCGTCTGCCCCGCCGCCACTGCTGCCCTGGGCGTCATTGCTTCCCGAGTCGGTGCCGCCGCCGCTGCCGGCGGTGACGAAGGCCGCCTCGGTGGCGTAGAGTTGGGCGACGTTGAGGGAGGGGTCCCTGCTGTTCACCAGGGAGACGAGCGACTCGGCCGCACCTCGGCCGGATGACGTGCGGAACGGGACGATGTATATGACCACCTTCTTGCGCCCTGCTCGACCACATACGACACATACAACACGGCACCCACGATACACGACACACACGACACACACACGACACGACACACGACACACACGACACACACGACACACACGACACACACGACACACACGACACACACGACACACACGACACACACGACACACACGACACACACGACACACACGACACACACAGTAGTTGATGAGAAAAAAACGTTCAATGCGGCTGGGACTGGCTTCCAATATGAGAGAGGAGTACCTCCTGACAGATCTACAGTGCTCTCCACGTAGACCCGGTTGGGGTCGTCCAGCTGCGCTGCGGTGCTGACGGCGGCCTGGAGTTCAGACTTCACGTAGGCCTTGCGCGTGGTGTTGATCGTGATGGCCAGCCTGAACGGAGTGTCGCTAAAGTACGGGTAGTTCGGGCATCGCGTCACTGGCACCGTCGAAGCTCACAATATGAGCAAACGCACACAGAGAAGTGCGTGTGCGAGGGCAGCGTACGAGGGAATGGGCGAGTGGTGAAGGAAAAGCCGGACAGGAGGACCATGTTGCAGACGATGGTTGCTGTGGCGCGAGAGCAGCCTGAGTTGAGGTTCCCGCAACCGATCCGCGTGACTTTCTCCGACATCAGCAGCAAGTAGTGACCGCACACGCCTGTGCAACACACCAAACACAATGTGGGGATTAAGAGGAACTCAGTCTCACACACGACACGACACACATGACACACGTGTGAGAACGCAGTAGGGTGGGTGAGCCCGAACCTGAGCAGTTGGCGTGCTGGCAGTTCCACAGGTTCACCTCGTCGTACCACTGGTCGGCCGCCATGAGCGCCGAGGCCGTTGGATCAGAAAGATAATTCCAGGCGATCACTTCGCCGTACGGCACGCTGTTGTGGCCCGCAGGGCAAGTGTCCGCCCAGGCTGCGGCGCATTGTGATTTTATTGAAATGAAAAACAAATTGATAAGAAGAAGATAGAGAGGCCTACCTTGCGCCACGCCCTCAGCGGTGTTGTCCCACGTGACGGGGGCTACACTGAAGGCGGCACGAAGCTCGTTGAACCGATTCAAGATGGCGGTCTGGGAGGCGTCCGTCGTCATGCCCTCCCCAACGCCTGCGTGCAGCCACAGGAGCACAACGGGAACGACAACACCCCAGACGCAGACCCCGGGCAGACCGTGCATCTCTCTTCCGCTCCTCTTCGCCGCACCTTCTCACCTTCCGCCCCATGGAGGAGGCGTCAAGCCCTAAAAAGGACTGGCGCTGAGAAATCAATAAAAAACAATGAACAATAAACAATAAAAAAATGACTAGAAGATGAAGAGGAGGTTGTGTGCACGAGGTGGTGTAACGTATGTACAGTATTTCATCGTTCCAGGGGGCAGCAAAAACAGAAACAGACATTTGGACTCCTACGCGCCGAGAAGCTTCTTCATCTCCGCTTCGAGAGCTGCGTCCTCGCTTGCGGACTGGGCCAGTGACCCGGTCGCTGGGTTCTTGGTCGACAACTGCAACCACGACCAACCCCCGCCATCAGTGCGTCTGCGTGTCGCGCCCGCGCGCGTGTGTGTTGTGTGATGTGTGTGTGTCGTACCGAAGTGTTGAGGTCGAGTCCGATCTCATCGAGCACTTGGTCCAGCACCTGGTCGGACTCCTCATCTTCGAATTCATCCTCGAGCATGTCATCCATCATCCTACACAGCACGCAACACAACACCACAATGATACTTAGAACGATGAGAGCAAGGCCAACGGCAGCGACGTTGGTTCATACTCTTCCGTCATGGAGGCGAGCTGTTGCTGCTTCTCGAACTGCTGGAGCGTGGCCTGCATCTTCTGCATGTCCATCTGCTTGTTGGAGACGGCCATCGCCTTGGCCGCGCCGCCCATGGCCTTCTGGACTGTCATGTTGGCCTTCATTGACGTCTGCTGCACCGATACAGACGTCAACCGCCCTGCGCCGACATTGCATCGCACCAGGCCACGTGCGTAAGCAGCCAATCGATGGATGATCTGCATCTTTTGTAAAATGAAAATTGTAGGAGAAGGTGCACCTTTGGACGTGAGGAGCTTCTCCTTCTGCTTGCGCACATTGAGAAGTTGCTTTGTCATGATCTTGGCAGAGGCGTTGTCGCCTTTCTTGGCCAGCGCCTTGATTTCGATAATCAATTGCTTCTCCTGCCTCTCCATCTCGCGCACATCTCGCTCAATGTCGCGTTGCCCCCTGCGAATGTCCCGCTTGCTCTCTCGCATGGCCTCCTCCGGCGTCTGCCTCTTGAAAATGTTCATCTTCTTCCTCTTCTTCCTTCAGGTTCAGCTCTTTTTTTTGTTTACCATTTTTTTATCTTTTTTATTGTTTCATGGAATGCTGTTGGCCAGTGCGCCACAGTAACTGAACTTGCAGTCTCCGCAACACCCACCAGATGGACCAACTCCACACAGAAGCACGAGAGGAGGAGAAAGCGGAGTACGAGTTCGCCATCGTCCCATTCCCCTTCTTCCAGCAGGGTGAACCCCTCTCTGAACCTGAGAGGCGCGAAGTACGCCTGCGCCCCCCCCCAACACGGAGCAGCAGGACGCCCCCTGGTGTCTTGGGTGGTGGGTGTGGGTGGGTGGGCGGGGCCAGCTGCTGTTGGCGGCCTCGGCCAGGCATGACGCGATTCAGCTGGCGAGCGCCGCACGTGTGCCGAAGCCACTGACGGGGCTGGAGAAGGGGGCAAGGGCCAAGTGGCACAAGGAGCTCAACCTGGACCCGCCACAGCCAAAGCCACACCCGTGGCTGGACCCCGACCTCCCCCTTTCCGACGCCGAAAGGCGCCAGGTACTCGTGTCACGCGACACACGCGACACACGCAGCACACATGAATGACATTCTTGGCGGCGTGGTGGGCAGTTCGCGAACGATGTGGAGGAGCTCAACTTGTCGTATTTCGGGGGTGACCGACTGCCCAGTGGCGTGTGGAAGCTGCGTAACCTTCGCAAGCTCACCTGCTATCGCTCCGCCGTACTACGCTTTCCTTTACACCACTGAACGACCGCACACAACCGCACACGACCGCACACGCGGCTGACAGCTGCTTTTTGCGACAGATCACACATGTATCACCACAGATTGGGAATCTGCGAAAGTTGAACGAGTTCGTGCCCTACACGAGCTACAACTTGCACTGGCTGCCCTACGAGGTCCACGACACCAGCCTCCCCAAGGCACACATCTCGCGTCGTGCGATGTACGGCTACTCCAACAGTCTACCACTCCCAAGGCTGGCTCCCTTCCCCACAGGTGCGTGCCATGTGTGTGTGTCATGCCGTGGGTCGTGCGGTGGCTTGCATGCAGCGCGGCTAACGGTGGTGCACCAGGTGCGAAGTCGCTCCAGGAGATGGCCGCACGCGTGGTGGTGTCCAACTGTCTGGACGAAAGCAAGCTCACCGCCGTCGTGGTCGACTACATCAACTCGGCCAACCGCTGCTCCTATTGTCACGAGTACGTCATACACGTTCGCTGCCCTCCCCCCCAACGCGCTGCTCGCTCACTGGAGGCTTGGTTGTGCGTGTGCAGGCCATACTGGGAGACGAGCTATCAGTGCTGGTCGATCTGGTCGTGCGACCGGGTGCCGCTGCTCGCTCTCGTGTGCTCGCGTCAGTGCGTGGCCCGCCTGGCCAATCGTGTTGTACCCGAAGCTGCAACGTAAAACGAGACAAAGGTTCAGGGTCTTCTTTTGTCTGGTCGGTCTGATTGTGCGACCGGGTGCCGTTCTCGTGTGCTCACGTAGGTGCGCAGTTACTCTCGGCTGACGGCGGGCACCCACCGGCGGTAGACGGCTTGGTGAACGGGCCAGCCGGCGCTCGTCGCCCAGCCCTGGGAGGAGCCCTCGCCCGCTGGCTCCACACTGCACAGCAGCAGCCCCTGAGGCGACACAACATTTTGCAAAATCAATGCCCGTGTGCGGCAGTGCGCGTGTGCGTGTGCGGTGGAGTATGTGTACCTTGGCGACCTGTTCGGAGAGGCGGTTGAGGGTGGCGAGGTTGCGCCAGGAGAGCTGCCGGCCGCCAGCGCTCCATTGGCCGCACACCACGCCCTCGCCCGAGGCCTGCACCACCACGCTCCACTCGGCGTGGTAGTGGGCGGGTCCTCTTCGGTAGAGCACGAAGTCCGTGCCGTACTTGATGCCTGATTTTACCACCTGTGGGTGCAACAGAACTTTAGGTCAACGACACTATCGCGACACACACACACACACGACACACACACACACACACACACACAACAGCTAAGGTATGGACCCAGTTGTGTTGCCGATAGTGTCGGTAGGCGGCGTAGGTGTAGGCAAAGCCGCCCTGTGCAGCACAAAACGCCGACCAACACTCGTCCACGCCCATGAATCGCCACGCCTGTTCACGCAGCGCAGCACGTGTCAACAGGCGAGCTTGCCAAGTGCACACGACCACCACCAGCAGCGATTGTTGGTTTGGCACCTGTGCGCTTGGCTGCGGTGGTTGGGCTCGATCGATGCGTATCACCTTGAGACAACGCAACTCGGCGATCAAGTAGAACGTCTCCTCCAGCCCCAACTGCAGGAACTCGCCATTCTCTAGTGGAGACGACGTCTCCGCCATCGTCATCACCGCTCCTTCTTCCTCCGTCGCCGTCGCCGCCGCCGCTTGCGCGTCGCTGGCCTCGGCCGACCGGCCCAGAAAGCCTGCCCCGCGCAGCATACGAGCGACGGCGGCGGGTTCGTCTAGCAAGGCGTCAGAATCGGCCGATGCCACGTCATGACGCGTTCGGGCCAGCTTGAGCAGCTCTCGTTCGTCCTCGTCCATCTGCAGGTAGGGGCATGTGGTCGATAGGTCCCACCAGCCTCGATGCTGGCCCCGCGACCGGTCTTCCGCGGCGTCAGGCCATTGTAGGGCACCACGGTCACCTGGTGGCGCTGGCACACGACCAACTGCCAGCTCATCGGGTGGGACCGTTTCGGTCGCCTCGAATCGCTGTCTTCTGAACGACAGACACGACACACACGAAGCGTGAACACAACATGACCTTTAGTAGAGGGGCAAGCGCCATGCAAGGGGAAGCGGTAGCGCACTTGTGAGGCCGAGCAGCGGGCTGATCGCGCTTTCGGTGGAAACCAGCACGCTCGCGCTTGGCCCGATTGTCCTCGCCCTCCGCCTGCACCGGTTCTGCTCGCTGCCCGCCTCCTTGTACGTTTGTCAGCCACTGTGGTGCGTGGCCCGCGACATGAAATCGTGTGCTGGTGGATGGAGAGCGTACGGTGACGAGCTGCCGCGGTTGGTGGTCGGCTCCGCCCGAACGTGGGCTGGCTGCGGGAGAGCGTCCCCTTGCCGTAGCTTCCACTCCTGTGCAGCTCTTCGCCCGCCTCCGCCGCCCAGCCCCACATTCCTCCCTCCTCTTCTTCTTCGACCTCTACTCGCGCGCCTCCATTCTCATTCTCATCTTCCGCCGTGTGCGATGATTGCGCTACAGCGATTTCGAGATTGGGAGTCTCTTGGGTGGCACCCACGACAGCGGCGGCGTAGTCGATGAAAAGGGCATAGTAGAGGCGGAAGCGGCAGTGGGGCGGGCAACCTGGCTTCGGCAACGGCTCATCGGGCGCTGCCGAGCGCGTCTTCTGCCTCTTCTTCCCGTTCTTTCCCCTCCCTGCAGATGCTGCCGGCGTAGCGGCTTTCATCTCCATCAGCAGCGCCTTGAATGCAAGCGCGTGGGCTTTGTTATAATTGTGATTTATTGTATTTATGTTGATTTTATCTTCCATTTTCCCAATAAGGTAAATTCGAGGAAAGGGCTGTTGTTATTTCTCTCGATTTTTGAAATCTTTTATCACAGCAATTCACAGATGGCTTCTTCATCATCGTCTGCTGCACCTGCGGTATTGAAGCTGCACCAGTACGGCGCACGATGGGAGCTTCCGTCGTTCGATCCCTTCTGCCTCTCCGCTCAGGTAACCCCCCAAATTGCATTCATCGCGAAAACCGCAGATTAAATCTGACACTCGATTTTGCGTGGCCGCAGGCGTACATGCGGTTGGCCGGCGTCACGTTCGAGGAGGTGCCTTCTAACAATCCCGACGTGTCTCCCACCTGTGCGTCTCTCCGCTTTGTTGCTGTGTCGTGCACCGCGTGTTGGCGTTGCGCCATGTGTGGTGCCGCACTCGCTCGCGACTGTCACGGTCATCACTGATAGTCGTGGTGCTCGTCGTTCGCAGCGAACCTCCCTTTGGTACAGCTCGGCGATGACTACGTCGCCGGCACGAACGCCATCTTCACCTATGTGGGCAACAAGGTGCGACACCGCGTCAAAACGACTACGCACTTACCTATCACAAAACACTCAGCGTGTGAGCTCACTGCGTTTTTCGATGTTTTTGGGCAGACTGGCAAGTCGCTCGACAGCGCGCTGAACGCCGAGCAGAAGGCCACGGCCGCAGCTTTCATCCACCTCATCGAGACCAAGCTCCACCCGACACTGGTGCGCTCTATGCCCTCCTTTCTATCACCGCGCGTGGAACTCAACATGACTCGTGGTCGCAATGCGTCACCCTGTGCGTGCAGCTGTACAACTGGTGGGCCGAGAAGCAGAACATGGGCCAGACGTTGGTCCTCCCCCACTTCAACTCCATGGTGTTTCCCTTGGGGTACGACGAACGAGTACCTCTTGTGCTCAACGTGTCGCTAAGGCAATGACCGCACACGCACACGCACGACACACATGACACGCGCACGCACGCACGGACACACGACAGATATGTGCTGCCTCGGCTGAAGCAACGCAATGTTCAGTCGTACCTCTACACGCTTAATCTTACCCAAGACGAAAAGGTGTGTGGTTCTTAAGCACACGTGCGCTGCGTTTGGTGTTTGCACACGTCTCTCGAGGCCAGAGCCTCTGGCAATGACCTCACCCGCACGCCTATTGTGATCAGGTTTACAACGACGCCGAAGAGTGCTACGCGGCTCTCGCCGATTTCCTTGGAGACAAGCACTTCTTCTTTGGCGACAGGTACCACCATGGTCACCCGTGTGGCGATGACCTCTCATCCTATTTCTTGTTTATTAACGTTTTGTGATCATTAGCCTGAGCAGCCTCGACGCTGTGGCGTTCGGTCACTTGGCCATCCACCTGGTCGCACCTCAGTCACACAAGCTGCGATCGCGGCTGCTCCAGCACAAGAACCTCGAGGTAAGATCAACACTGTATCACCAACCTTCGTCCAGTCGTGCCGCCTATTCATAATCAAGTGTTTCTTCTTTTTGATGATGCCCAGGCCTTCTGCAAGCGAGTGATGACGCTCTACTTCGGCCAGGACTTCCCCGCCATCCCCGCACCACCACCCGCCACCGAAGACAAGGTTGGCATTTTCGCTTCTTGCCGATGCTGATGATAGCTGGTGTTTACCATTTTGTCTTGACGTCCAGGACCAGAAGCAGGAGATGAGCCAGCACAAGAAGACCGGGATGTACCTGCTCACTGGGGCCGGTCTCCTCATCCTCCTCCACTACCTCACCAAGCAGCACCAGGCCGCGCATCAGTAGGAGCTCGAGCTGTCGGCCACAACAAAGTCTTCAAGGCTTGTTGCACGGCCCAAAGGCTGGTCGCCTGGAACAGCAACCTGGCAGACAGAGCGCGGGCACAACATCGAAATTTCATTGGGTTTTCGCGCGATTTCTGTGTTTAGCCAATCAAAGGTTAGGGTGAGCAGAGGAAATGGGTTTCTTTCCATTTTCTCTGTTAATGGTCGGGTCTGTTTTCGTGCGTCTGGGTAACAAAGTTGGGGCGACAGCACGTGACCGCGGGAAGAGGCGAGTTGGTTCGTCCTGGTGGCAAACAAACGCACGCGTGAAGGGAGACGCCTCGCGTTCCCAGACCACCACCGGCTGCGCGCACTCGAGTAGCTGTTGTGGTGTCACAACTCTTCTGCCCTTCTCGTTCCCTCCCCTTCTCTGTGGCGCCACAGACCACCAGCTCTGCCCCCTCTCTGGGCTGCCTGGCGCGGTACAACTGAGCGCGGCTCTGGCCTCAGACGCGCATTCCCTCTTCTGCTCTCCTCGATACCCGCAGAGGCTCAAGCCGCTGAGCCTCGGTCAACCCTTGTGTGCAAAGAAAAACAAACACACGCAGAAAGCGAACCGGCTCACTACCCTCACATCAACCAGCAAGCCAACAGCCATTATCATATTTATTTTAGGTTCTCAGGTGGTTGTGCCTAAACCGGAACGAGGAGGCCTCAACCAACGTCCTTCAACATCATCTTCTTTCTTTTTCTTTCTTCTTCTACCGCGAACGAACGAGCAGCTGTCCCCCCTCTCCACCATCTCCAATGGAGCTGCAGCCGCAGCAGCCTCAGCCGCCACCACAACCCACCCAGCCGCCACAGCCCTCCACCCAGCCGCCTCAACCTCGCCACCACAACCAGTACAATCGATACACGCCACCAGCCCACATGCGCGACTGCGTTGTGGGCGACGAGTTCGGTTGTGACGCGGACGACTATGACCAACAGCCCCACGACCACGACCACCATCTTCATCCTCACCACCGCGACGACTTTGGGCACCACCATTATCCTCCTCAGCCCCACTACTACCCTGGCAACAACAACAACGGTCGCGGCGACTTGTACAACTTGCCCGGGGCGGCCATGTTGGGCAACCTTGGCATGGCCGCGCCCATGACTACGCCGTC
Organism: Acanthamoeba castellanii str. Neff; assembly: GCF_000313135.1. Taxonomy (NCBI): domain Eukaryota; phylum Discosea; order Longamoebia; family Acanthamoebidae; genus Acanthamoeba; species Acanthamoeba castellanii. The sequence goes on from NW_004457396.1 coordinate 133,388, forward strand.
AGTGCCTCCACCCATCCAGCTGCTGCCCTCGCCGCCCCTCTTCTTTCGTCGCTCATCCTCGTCGCCCTCCCTCTCGTCGCCCCCTTCTTCTACTTCTTTCGCCACCAACCCCTCCTCTGCGCCTTTCCCGCCATCTTCTTCATCTTCGTTTTCGAGCCTGCCTCCACCTTCCTTCGATCTGCACGCCACCTATCCCTCCCACTACTACCAGCACCACCATCCTTCTCAACATCCTCATCCCCATTCTCAACATCCTCAGCCTCATCCTCATCATAATCATCATCTTCCGACCCAGCACTACGCGCCGCCCACGCCGCTCGACCAGCCCTATGCCTCTCCCTTCCTCGGCAACCCCATGCCGTCACCGTCGCCCTCGCCCGCCAACGCCTACGCGTGGCTGCCCTCGTCCTCCTCGCTGCCCTCCTTCCCGATCCCCTCGTCCCCGCTCGCCGTCGGCCAGGCAGCTGCTCACCCCGGCACCCGACGAGCCTCCGCCCCGCTGCCCTCCTCGTCGTCGTCGGCGGCGTCGGCGTCGTCTCCCTTCGGCGCGGCCGCCGGGGCCGTCGCCAGCCCGCTGCAGCCCCCGCCATCGCCGTCTCACTCGCCGTCGCCGTCGCCTGCGCAGTCGCCCGCCACAGCGACCCAGCCCTACTACCAGCACTACTACCAGGGCGGCGGCGGCAATAGCGGCGACCACCACCAGCGCGCGCCGTCGCCCACGGCTGGCGGCGGTCATGGGCAGCAGCACCGCCAGCCGATCCCCACGGCCTACGGCGCCGCCAGCATGGGCGGAATGATGGGCGGCGGCGGCCTGCGTGGCGGGTGTCCTCCACCACCGGCGACATATGGCTATCCGCCGACGCCGCCCGTCGTGGGCCTGACCTCGCCTCTACAGTCGCCCGTCGCCGCGCCCGTCGCTACGCCGCCGCCAGCGTCGGCCACGTCGGGGTCGGGGTCGATGTCATCGCCTCAGTCGCACTCGTCACCCAAGCTCGCGCCGAAGCAGCCCAGCACGGCGACAGCGACGGCTGCGACAACGACAACGGCGGAACAGGCGAACTCGCCGGCGTCGGTGGCGCGCTCGTCCCGATCGTTCCTCTCCGCCGCCCTCGCGCGACGCGTGAAGCGGGAGAAGAAGTGTGACACCCCGCCGCAGTCGCCATCGTCCGTGTTGGCGGCATCGGCTTCGGTGTCGACCTCAACTTCGACATCGTCGCCATCGTCATCGTCGTCGTCATCAACCTCTTCGTCGTCTTCTTCGTCGGCGTCAGCAGCCGCAGACGATCGAGCGCAACACCAGGGATCGATGGCGGCCATGCCCAGCGCAGGCGCCGCGCGGATCAAGCAGGAGCACCAGCACCAGCAGCAGGAGGACCACCACGACGGTAACGGCTGCATGGAGGGCGGCGGCGGCGAGGAGGACGGCGACCCGGACCCCAGCGACCCGGTACCGCCCACCGCTAACACCACCAGCTCCCCCTAAGCACCCCAACCAGCTCCCTGGCAGCGCGGGCTTCCGGCAGCTTTCCCCTTTTGCGGACGTGTTGCAGGGCACGCAAATTTTTTTTAAATGATGATGAGCAACGCGACACGTGCAGAGTGGCTCACCTCTCTCTCTCTTGCTTCTTGTTGGTGTCTTGTGGTGGAAAACGTGTTGCAGCATGGCACGAAGCGCAAGTACACGTTTAAGTACCACATGTCCCTCTCGCCCGACATGCAGAGCTACGTCACCGGCGCCGAGCCCCAGAAGGTACATACACACGCACACGCACACGCACACACACCGCACGCGCGCACCACCGCACACGCACACGCACGAGAGCAAACGCGTACTGGGTGTGGTCGACTGACCTACGAAATTCGAAATTGCGCCCAGAAGAGGACGCGCTCGCGAGCGGCTGGCCGAACGTGCCAGAGCTGCGGGACGGCGACCACTCCCGAATGGCGCATGGGTCCCAACGGCAAAGGCACCCTCTGCAATGCGTACGTCTTCCCTCCGATTCGCCCAAGAACGCACTGGCCCTGACTACGTGTCGTTGGTCGTGTCGTGTGTTGTGCCGTATCGTGTCGTGTGTGCTGTGTATCAGATGCGGACTGCGGTATCGGAAGAACAAGCCCGCGGTGCTGTCGAACATCGCGCAACGCAACGCGACGTTGGCCTCCGGAGGCTCCTCGTCGTCGCCGTCGACGACATCGGCCTCTCCGCCCGCGCCGACGTCGACCTCGTCCTCGTCGTCCTCCTCTTCTCCATCTTCCGCTTCGTCGGGCTTCGCCGGCAACGCGCCAATCAAGCCGGCCATGTCGTACGGGTCTTCGTCCTCCTTCGCGCCCTTCGTGCCTCCGGGCTGCCCGCCCATCCTGCCCGCACCGTCACCATCGTCGTCGTCGTCGTCAAGCGGTGGCGGCCCGATGGGCGCCTCGGCTTACGCCACGCCGCCGCACCACCACCACCACCAACAGCAGCAGCCGACGCCGCGCAAGAGCCTCACGATTGCGCCCATCTATCCGTCGGCCTACCGCCCACACGGCCCGGCGATGCCCAACCACGGCCACGGCCACCAGCCGGGCGCAACGTACCTGGCCTCGCCCCTCGGCCCGGGCGGCATGCCTCCGCAGCCGCTTCAGCCGCCTCTGCCCCAGCCGCTCCCGCCGCCACACCACCAGCAGCACCCGCACCCACACCACCAGCAGCAACACCACCAGCAGCAGCAGCAACACGTCATCAAGGAGGACCACAAGGCCAGGCCGTGACCGCCAGCCAGATAGTTCGAGGTGTACGTGTGCACCCCACAGTGAGTGTACGAGAGAGCAAGTTGGTTAGTGGGCACCAAGAGTTCGGTTCTTCTTCGCCATCTTTGCCACTTATTTGTTTGTTATTATTTGTTATTTCTTTCATTTTAATGTACATTTTAAGCAGAATAATTACGCTGTCGACAGCTTCGTTATTTTTACCAGACCACTGCACGGGCCTCACTTCTTCTCCGCGCACGAGAGACAGAGAGAAGGATACCACGATCGGCATCGACCTTCCCCTTCCCTCGTCCAGCCCCACATCTCTGCACTCACTCCTCCGCTGAGCCCTAAAGGTTTTGTTTTTACAAATTTCTACGCGAAATCATCAAACGATGGGAGATTCTTTCGATTGCGTGACGGATGACGACGGCCACCCCTACTTCGAGGGACCCGAGAAGCTCCTGGAGGTGTGGTTCAAGCCGGCGGCTTCGCTCGATGGCTCCTCGTCGTCGGTGACCACGAGGGGACCCGATGCCACCAAGCCGGACAGCCGATGGGGCCTCCGCACGGTCGATAGGAAGGTGTGGGAGGAGATGCTTGACCTCGTCCACTGCCAGATCCTCAACAGCGTGTCCAACGACTACCTCGATTCCTTCGTCCTCAGGTCCGAACAACCCCCATCTTAATTCATCTTAATTTTTACGCGATTTTTGTAGCACGTGCGATTAGGCCAAATGTGAACCAGATGTTCCATTCTTGTTTTCTCTTCATCTTGTGATCTTGAGATTTGGAGGTGGCTGCTCACCACTGCTTCATAATCTATGGCACCCACAGCGAGAGCAGCATGTTCGTGTGGAACACCAAGCTCATTCTCAAGACCTGCGGCACGACCACCCTGCTGCTCGCTCTGGACCGGCTGATCGAAATCGCCAAGGTTCACAATCACATCACTCTCCACCTTATCAAATCAATCGATCGCATCTTTCCCCCCATTTATGTCCGCAGCGCAGCTGATTACAATAATCATCCATCTTTGCTCAACGTGGGTGGTCTGATGAACGTTCGTCATCTGTGGTGCACCACAGAGTGTTGGCCTGCCCGAGATCGAGAACCTGTTCTTCTCGCGACGAAACTTCTCCCAGCCGGAGCGTCAGCTCGGCCCGCACAAGAACTTTGCCGACGAGGTCAAGGTCCTCGACCAGCACTGCGACGGTTCGTGTGTGGCACACATGACCACCACCTTGCACCCCCTGACCGTAAAGCTGTACAACCAAGTGATCGTCTTCTTCTTCTCTTTTCCACTACAGATGGCTCCGCCTACGTGCTGGGCAAGCTCAACGGCGAGCACTGGTATCTGTACATGACCGAAAAGCCCGAGAAGAAGTACGGACGTTTGTTACCATTGGCTCTTGGCTGTGGTTGTGGTCGCATATGATTGGTTTTTGGGCTGACCAATCATCTTTCATTATTTTATAAAAACAGGGAGGGCCTCGCTCCCGATGCCACGCTGGAGATCCTCATGAGCGACCTCGATCAGGAGGCCATGAAGCCCTTCTACAAGCAGCACTCGACCGACTCCCGAGCCGCTTCCGTCGTACGCACACACACGACACACACGACACACACGACACACACGACACACCACGACACACCACGACACACCACGACACACACGACACACCACGACACACGGGGCACTCACGCCTCGGTCGGTGCGTGCGTGCGTGCATGTGTGCAGAACTCGGGCATCGCCAACCTGTTCCCGGAGGCGCAGCTGGACGACTTCCTGTTCGATCCGCTGGGCTACAGCGTGAACGGCATCCTCGACGGCGGCTACTTCACGATCCACGTCACCCCGCAGTCGTCGTGCTCCTACGCCTCGTTCGAGACCAACATCCTCCTCCCCTCCTACACCGAGCTCATCGAGAAGGTGGTCAACGTGTTCAAGCCCGGCCGCGCCACCATCTCTGTCTTCTCCAACGACCCCGTCACCTCCATCCACTCTCGGTAGGCACCGCACACGCACACACGCACACACCTCACCGCACGCACCGCACACACGCGCAGCACTGGTCAGTATCATTTGAATTGATGTGGTGGTGTCACTTAGCCCGACGTCGCTTCTCTCCTCGTGTGCGCTGCCACGACCACCAACGCACAACAACAACCTCAACAGCATGGAGGGCTGGGACCTGGAGGGCTACGAGAAGCAGGAGAAGACGTTCTACCAGTTCGAGGTCTACAACCTCTCCTTCATGAGCCAGGTCAAGTCCGACCGAAAAGCCGCCCAGAAGCAGCTCAGTACGCAGACTTGCGCTTTACTTTCGTGTGGCGTGCGCGTGTGTCGTGTCGTGTCGTGTCGTGTCTGACACGTTGTTTGTGCGAACTTCACAGCGAGCAAGCCGACCGAGTTGTAAAGAGCAGCAAGCAGAAGCGTGAGGAGGAGGAGGAGGAATGTGATCGAGTTAGCTTCGGCTTTTGGGAGGAGGAACGGGCAGCGGTTACGTCTCCCTCTCAAAAGAGGGCTTCCTTTAGATTTTTGTTTTTCATTTTTGTGTGTCGTCGCGGCACTTTCAAGCTCGATCGAAGAGTTCCAACCACAGCACTACCCACCACCTCCGCATTGCTCGGCACTACCTCCGCCGGGTGCCACCGTATCCTGTGTCGCACACGCGCGCACACACACACGCACGCACACGCACACGCACACACACACAACACTCGTTTAGACTGGGTGGGCCGGCTACGCGATGATGGTGGGCAGGGAATACCTGAAGAAGTGGAGCTGCCGCCGCCGAAGCCCGATGAAGAGGAGGAAGAAGACCCAAAGCCGCCCGAGTAGCCGGAGCGGTAGCTCGGGGCGCCGTAGCCACCTCCGTAGCCGTAGCCGTAGTTGGTGGGCGCGTAGGGCCGCCTGTTGAACAGATAGCCCATCTGGTCGCGGCCGGCCAACAACCACAACAAACAACCAAGTCAGGACCCTCGGAGGGGCGCACAAGAGAAGAACGTGTGGGGGGGAAGACGCACGAGGCCGCCAGTCGCCATGCCGGACCAGAAGCCCGGGCCGCCGCCGGCGCCGCCGAGACCCGCGCCAGGGGTGCCGCCGCATCCCGGACCGTAGCCATAACCGCCGCCGCCGCCGCCGCCGCCGCCGTAGGGAGCGCCACCACCGCCATAGGGAGCGCCACCGCCTCCGCCGTAGGGAGCACCGCCACCGCCATAGCCAGTCGCTGCTGGCCTATCGGTGCATCACACAGAGGAAAGTGTGAGCGTGTCGTGTCGTGTCGTGTCGTGTCGTGTGCGGTGAGTGGGCCACGTCTCACCTGGTAAACATCGAATAGCCCACCCAGAGGACGATGCCGATGATGAAGAGCCAGGCCAGGCTGCTGCCCGACGATGAGGCCTCCCTGTCCTGACCGTAGCCCGCGCTGCCGTGGTACCGGCTGGGAGCGGATCGTCAGCTCTCTGGTACGAAAATGAAGACGAAAACGAAGACGAAGACGAGGCTGCGGGGAGGGGGAGTACCTTCCGCTGCGGCGCTCCACGCTGTACTCGAGTCCGCAGCTGCCCTTGAGGATGTAGGGGTCGTCGGGGTAGTCGTACCCCTCGCACACCACTTCAATGCGGCCCATCTTGTAGTCCCTGCGCACATGCCCACGTTCAGGCATTGAGCACACGACACGACACGACACGACACACGACACACGACACGACACAACCACACACGACACACGACACACAGGACACACGTGCGCGCGCAAACGACACGACACACGACACGTACCCCTCAAACTCTGCGTCGCACTTCCACTGAGGCTCTGCACGGTGAGGAGTTGCGGGTGAGGCGCTCCATCAAAGGAGAAGGAGAAGGAGGAGAAGAAGAAGGAGGAGGAGGAGCGAACCCATGGCGTTGTAGCCGGTGACGGTGCACTGCACTACGTCGGGTTCGTAGGGACAGTAGCCGACACACTGCAACTGTGATCACACGGGCGCGTTAAGGATCACACACGACACACACGACACACGTAAGAAGAGAGGGCGCTGGCGAACCTGGGGCACGGGGGAGGAACGCCGGCCGGTGGTCATCTCGCCCTTGCGGAGGGTGAGTGCCGTCACGTCCTTCATGAGCACCTTCTCGTGCTTCGTAGTGCCGAAAAAATCCTGCGTCGGCGCCAACCAGATGGACGATGGTAGTGGATGAGTTTTTGTGCGAAGATGGAAAAAATCTAAATGGCCTGAAAGATGTGCATCAAAGGAGAAAAAAAGAGTGCGTACCCCCGCGGCACATGCCACAACTGTGCACACCACGACTAGAAGAAGCAAGCCAGATGCTTTCATCTTGCTCCTCGTCCGTTTCTCTGGCACTTCGGCTATGACGTCACGTATTATTATTTGTTGCATTTTTGTATTTTTTGTTTGCCACGTCAGCAGTCCCAAAGGGCAGGCTGTGGTCACGACTGGTGTGGGTGCTCCTCCTGCCGCGGCTGATCCTCGCTGTTGGCCTTCTGCAGGCCCTGGTAGTACTCGTTCTCGCCGAGCAGCTGCTCGTGGGTCCCATCTCCAACCAACTACCGCACGTCAATGCCGTAAAAGTTAGAACCGATGTGCCGTGTGGTTGTGTCGTGTGTCGTGTGTCGTGTGTCGTGTGTCGTGTGTCGTGTGTCGTGTGTCGTGTGTCGTGTGTCGTGTGTGTGTGGTGTGTGTGGTGTGTCGAATTACCTTGCCGTGGTGCATGACCAATATGCGGTCAAAGAGGTGCAGGGAAGAGATGCGATGCGTCACAGCGATGACTGCGGAGGGGCACAGGTCACTTAGTTGCCGCATTAAGTCCACAAGCCGGGGGAGTGGCGTGGGGGGGGGAGAGTGTACTGGTCGTGTCTTGGGAGAGCGACGCCATCGTGGCATGCACGCGCTGTTCGGTCATCACGTCCAGCGAAGACGTGGCCTCGTCCAACACAATCACCTGCGGACTGGGCAGTCGACCACAACAACGACCGTCAGCCCAAAGCCAACACAAGCGCGGCGCGGAGAGAGGGAGGCACGTACCTGGAAATGAGCGCTCGCGCGATGCACACGCGCTGCGTCTCGCCTCCGCTCAGCTGTACTCCTCCCGGGCCGATCACCGAGCCCAGCCGGTTGGGCAGATCCTGAACGGGCAACGCGCCCGATGAGGTGCGTGTGGTGTAAAGGGTGGTGCGGTGGACAAGAGCGCACCTGGATGAAGTGCCAGGCGTCGGCTTTGCGGAGGGCGTCGATGACGTCGTCCTCGGACACCGGGTCCGGGGTGGCGTAGGCCAGGTTCTGAAACAGCGAACAGTTCAACAGCTCGTCGTCCTGGGGCACCACCTGCACGAGGTTTTTTTATATTATATTATATTATATTATATACTTATTATTAGAATTTTAAGCATTATTATACTTATTATTAGAATTATTCTTTTTTAAAATGAAGGAAGTGGGCGAGGCGGACCTTGATGCAGTTGTAGAGCTCTTCGGAGACCACGTTGGCGATGTTGGTGCCGCCGACCGTCACCTCGCCCGACTGCCGTGTGGTGGCGCACGATAGCGTCAGATATCTTCACAAACTGTGGTGTGTGAATGCAGGAGCGGAACTGAAGGCGTTGCGTTGCGTTGCTACCTGAGGATGGTAGAGTCGGAGGAGGATCTTGACGAGCGTGCTCTTGCCCGACCCGGACCGTCCCACAATCGCCACCTTCTCGCCTGCAGAGCAAAAGTAAAAATTAATAAATAAATATGTTTGTGGGAGTGAACGGCGTCAACGCGCCATTGTGAATGGTGAAGGAGACGTGGTCGAGAGCCGGGCGCGCCTTGGTGATCAGCGACTCGTACGAGAAGCAGACCTTGGAGAACTGTGTGCGGGCGGCCACGCAGAAAATCGGGTCAATGGTCGCTCCCCGCGATATGAGAGAGATCAGTGCTCCGCACCTCGATCTGGGTCCAATTCGATGGCACGCGGCTCGGAAGCTCCGGCTCCGCCTGCTTCAAGGCCCTGCACTCCTGTGTTTGTGCGTGTGCGTGTGCGTGTGTTGGGCTTCTTTCAGTGTGCTCGCACAGTGCCAGCAACCGCGGGGCAGGGGGGTCTCGAACGAACCGTCATGAGGCGAGAGAATCGGTACATCTTGGTGCACGTCTTGAGGTAGATGTCGTAGTTGTTGGTCATTGCTCGCAAGTGACTAAAGGAACAACATCGCAGATGTCAGGTTGTGCGTGCGTGCGTGCGTGTGCGGCGCAAACCTGTTAAACTTGGCGTAGTATTTGTGCATGAGCAGAACGTCGCCGAGAACTGTGTTGCCTGCAATCAGACTGCCCGTCATGAGCACCTGCAGTCGAAATGGAACCCGGGTGAGTCGCTCAAATGTGGAGAGAGGGTGCGGACACGATTAGCAGTCGGTGCGGACCAGTATCAGCATCTCACTGACGTTGTTGCATACGCGACCGACCGTCACCTTGTAGCGGTCCAGGAACCTGGGGCGCGATAAGCGCGTCAGTGCCACGCCGCACGTTGGCAGGCGGACGGGCAGTGGGCAGGAACGTACAGTATGTTCCTGCGTACGGCCAGCGCTTCACGCACATACGCGTCCAGGGTTGGGAGGATCTAAAGGCAATAAAACACACACACACACAGGTGAGTTGGGGGCAGTAGTGTGGAAGTAAGAGGCTATAGGCAGGCCGTACTTGGTCCATCATGTTGAGCAGCTTGAGCACCAGGATGTGGGCGAAGTAGCCCCACACGCTGCCGGTGGTGGCCTCGGTCTTCTCAAGATAGGTGTTTCGATAGACCACGATCCTGCGCCCCAGCACAAGGGAACCCGTGTTTGCGATCCAGAAGAAGAGAGATGATGATGATGAACAAGAAGCGTCCATACCTGTTCTTGATGTAGATGAAGTGGATGACGTAGAAGATCGATGTAAAGAGGGTGACCAGACCTATTCGCCAGTCCCTGATTAGAGCAGAACAGGTGAGTGGTCGCGTGGTCTGGGCTGGGGGAAAAAGTGATCGGTTGGTACATGTAGAAGATGAACCCGAAAGAGAAGACCGTGCTGAGGAAGTCCTTCACCACGCCCACCCGGAAGAGGAACCGGATGAAGGAGTCGACCGCGTTGGCCCCGTGCTGCGCGGCGGTGCGCGGTCCGAGTGAGACTACATGCCACCATGCCAGTGCAGCCACCTCACGGTCTAGGAAAGTACCTCGACCCGAGTGGCAAGAAGGCCCTGCGGATGTCGCTCGAACAACTGGTATTGTGTCTGTTGCAGCGTTTGGTGAGTGCGCTGCGTGTGTTGTGTGCGCTGCGTGCGGTCGTGCGTGCGTGCGTTGTGTGCGACAAGGGACACACCTTTAGCAGTTCGTTCCAGGCCGTGAGGCGCACTTGGCAGGCGATGTTCTCGGCCAGCACCGAGGTCTGGTACACCACAAAGGCGTCGGAAATGTGGAAGGCCAGATACGACGCCACCGCGGACGCCACCAGCGGATTCAGCCCCTCGTAGTCCGCTCTGTGGGCGGATCACGTGTAGAAGAGCACAACATAAAATGATGAATAATGAATAATAAATGATAAATGCTAAGCCAGCAAGCGCCACCACAGCGCGCGTATGGTGCTGCGACTTACTTCGTGAGCTTGTTGATGTACCAGGAGATGAGGTAGGGCGGCGCCATGCCGAAGAAGGCCACCACGACGGACAGGAGCAAGTACTTGACCACCTGCCGGTGGTAGCCCACGCAGTGCGACCACACCTCTTGGCAGTGCTTCACGAACGAGTACTCTGTCAATATCTACGCCCCCGCCCCCGGCCAGCGCACAGTGAGACGCAGTGAGTGCAGCGTTGCTTTTATTAGTTTTTTATATTTAATTTTAATTTAATTTAATTTATTTGTGTTCCTGGGAGTGCCAGAGGGGGCGAACCTCTATATCTTCCTCTGTCTCGGTCTCCATTGAAATCTACAACTTGCGTTAGTGCCGCCAGGAGTTGTGGGTTGTTTTCGTGTTTTCCTGACCGTTGCGATTTGTTGTAGACACTGCGCGCTGACACTGCGAGCGCCCAATGCGAGGGATTAGCAGTCGAAAATAATAAACCGGGAAATAAGCTGGGGCGGACGGTTTTCAGCGATTGCAGCACCAGAAGGACCAACAACAGGGCCGCGGGAGTATTGGTGCTCTCTCCAGGTGTGGCGATAACAAGGGTTAATTCGTCAATTCTGAAAGACCCAGCCCCACCCATTTCGCACAGCGCTAGCCCTCCTTAAATCTCGCCCGAGCTCTCGATCGAGGCGTGTCGTTGGAGTCCGTCCGCGAGGAGAATTAGTAGTTTTTTTTTACGATTCGACACCCGCCCCCTCGACACAATGAATCATCAGACGATCAATCAACAGCTTCACGGGTTGTTGGTGAAGCTGCACCAGCTGGGTCAGGACCACCCGCAGGTCCTGATCTACCTGACGCAGATCGCTCAGCCCAAGCTGCCTCAGAACCTCATCATCCCCTTCCTCGGTCAAATGTTCGAGAAGCTGCCCCCCTTCCTCTCCAAGATCGAACCCCCGAAGCTGCAGCAACTCATCAAGGACCCGCCCGCTGACGCCGTGCCGCTGCGCATCCTTATCGATCTTCTCGGCATTCAGCAGCTCCTGCAGCAGATCACCGTCCTCCAGCTGCTTCACCTCACCAACAACACAATCCCCCCTGGATCGCAAGAGAGCCAGGAGGCGTTCTTGAAGAAGGTTCGTAAAATCATTTATTGCTCACAATTACCCGATTATTGCATTGTCAATTTCCATGTGTGCCTGTATCGCTGACCATGACGTTCAATGGGATTGAGTAGGTGCAAGAGGTGTTCCAGTCGTGGTCCTTCGACACCATGAAGCGCTATCACTCGATCCTGTCGGAGACGCCACTTCACCTCGAGCGCCAGCAGCTTCTTCAGCTGGAGCCGGGCCTGCCCTGGGAGATCCTCCACCTCCTGATCGAGCTGCTCAAGCTGCCGGTCGATGAGCTCTTCTCGCTGCAAAACTGGCTCTCCAAGCTCTCGCCTCAGCAAACGCGTGTCCTCATCCAGCTTCTCCAGATCGAATCCTCCACCCTCCTCGAGATCAAGCGTCGCATCGCCTCTGCTACGCATGCCCTCTCCTCATCAGCGGCTGGCCTCACGACATCTACGTCGGCCAAGACCACCACTGCCCCTACTCCCTCCTACGTTCCTCCTCCATCTGGCCCTACTACTCCTCTACCCTCGACTCCCGGCTCTTCATCTATCCCCTCCACTCCTTCCACCTCCTCTGCTGTCAAGCGCGGCCGAAAGCGACCGGCCGACGACGAATTGCAGGCCATTCAGGACGAATTGGATCTCATAGGTGATGGCCACGGCTACGCGATGGACGTGGCAGGTGCACAGGGATTCCTTCTCGAGGGCCACGAAGGCCCGCCCCTGCTCTCGGTGCAGCCTTCTTCATCAGCCCCCACGAGTCCGCTCTCGATGAGCTCGATCGGGATGGACACTGGCCCCACCACAACCGCTACAGGAGAATCTGATGGTGCAGGTCACTCAGTCGCCGCTGACGGCACACCACAAAGGTACGTGCCATTTCTCCATTGAATTTGCACCAAGTGTGAGCAATTCGCTCTTATGATTATTTTCGATCTGATCTGATCACTGCAACACATTTTCGCGACACCTGCAGGTTCCAGATTCGGATAGCGCGGCAGCCACCATCGAAAACAGTGTACCAGCGCATCCTCAAGCCTTTCCCGACGGTGATGCTGCTTTCGGGCCAGGACAACGACTCGAATCTATTTGTGGAGGCTACCCTGCTGCGAAGCGACAACGAGGTAAGAGCCCCCCCTCTCTTTCGTTGCACGCACTTCGAAACCTCAGCACGAGGACTAACACGGACCGTTGTGCAGACGCCATTGCCGCAGTGCGTGGACGGGAATCGGATCGTCAGAATCACGAACGGTGTGTTCGCCGCGTTCAAGAAGCTCAAGATCCTCTCAACGTCGCAGCAGCAGGGAACGCTCTTCCGGCTACGATTCACGCTCAAGAAGTACGTTTGACCACGTTTGAGCTGCACCAGTGAAAAATAGTACCCTAAACCCGGCCGTTTGCAGGTATGCCGGTGCTCAGGCGGCGTTTGAGGACATTCCCGGCTGCACCGTGATCTCAAACCCCATCGAGGTCTTCTCTCACACGCAATACCTCAACGAAAAGCAAGAGAGTAAGTACTCCTCCACCGCAACTCTTCTCGCTCGCTCGCTTTTCGCGCCGCATTATTCGTTTGGGCGTATGTCCGTGGTTTTTTTTGTTTTTGTTCCCCCCCTGCTGCCGCGCGTGTGCGGCAAGGCTGTGTGCGTGTGCGTGTGCGGCGGCGCGCGTGCGAATCGAGCGGAAATGAAGAAGAGACCCAGTGTTTTAATTTCGGTCTCCGAAACATTTGCGAACCATCTGCAGATTTACAAAACGGGACAGGAAAGCACACACCCGGGGCAAAGCCTTTTCTTTGCTTTTCTCGTGTTCGTTCTCGTGTCCCTCTATAAGACCTTGGCGACTTACCTTCTTCTTGTTTCTTCCCCTTTTGCCTATACAGGTCCTCCGCCGCCGGTGGTGATGGAGGTCCTACCCTCGGCGGGTCCTGTACATGGCGGAACACGGATTGTAATTTTGGGAAGCAACTTCATCAATTCATCGAACCTGAAGGTGCGCTGCTTCTCCGCGGCCAGTGGCCAACAGGCTGGCCCTGGTCCCCCCTAACTAACTCGTCTTCGTGGCGCAGGTGAGATTTGGCGACATGGTAGTGCCAGCCACCTTCCACGAAGCGGGAACGCTTATATGCGTCACGCCTTCTCGCGGTAGAGGTGTTGCGCTTGTGAGGTAGGGCTCTCTCTCTCTCTCTCTCTTCTCTATTCGCTCTGCGCACGCCCGAGACTCACATTCAACCGCTTCGCACCAGCGTTACAAACGACGGAGTCAACTTCTGTGAAACGCAGACGCAGTTCACGTTTGAGTAATTATTGTAATCAGACTGCAAAAGTCATTTGCCCGGAGAAGAGGTACGCGCCTTTCTCACAGTTGCCCCCAAGAGGGGTTGAGGTGCGAGTTGAGCTCACCCCAATCCGGTCCTTGTTGTGGTGGTGGTGTAGGCGGTGCGTCATCGCTGAGAGAGCGTATCGATCGTGGTGGAGTGAGTGTGGTAGCGTTGCTTGGCGGCCTGGAGAGGCGAACGAGAAGAAGAAGGAGGAAGAAGGTTTCGAAGTCGACGAAGCGAGAGATGGAGGTGACGACGAGCGCGACGACGGCGAGGGCAGCCTAATATTAGGTGCCCCGAACACCAGGTCTGCTACGTCGCTCGTTGTGGCACAACGAGCGACACGAAGGATCGAATGGAGGAGGAACAGAGGAGAAGAAAGGAATGACGAAGAGGACAGCCGAGAGCCTTCCGACCTTTGGACACGCCATCGTCGCCGTCGTCATACCAAGCACGCTACACACCAACCCCGAACCGCAGCCGAACGCCAATCAACAGACCACCAACACCCACACAGGCGACTCGTCCCCGCAAACAGTTTTTCGAGCCAACCCCCCAATCTTCTGGGACGTGGTAGGATACGTTGCTCCAAAGAGAGAGAGGGTTGTACGACCACAAACACTATTTAATCACCACCTTCACCACCTTCCCACTTGATCTCTATTTCCGCCCAAACCCTTCCGGTTCTTCTTCTACTTCTTCATGAAGGATTCGACCCAAGAGTATTCGGTCAGCCCGAAGTCATCGAAACCCCCACGTGGCGCTAACATGGCGACCACTGTTTTGGTCGACATGGGGACCTGTGGTTGGCCGCCACGTGGAAGCACAAAGTTCGACCGAAGTTGGGAACAAACAAAAGCGCGAAATTGGCCTACGGTTGTTTTTCTTTTGACCGCAGACGCACAAGCCGCAGCTGCAAAGCCGTGTTTATTCGCATCCTACACATAGCCATCATCATGAATTCCCCGACCGACTTGGCGACCACCACTAGCATGTCCTCTAGCCCTGCCAGTCCCTCCAGCTCAAGAGAGTTTCTCTTGGGCCTGCCCACCACCAGCAGAACTGGTCAATCCCAGGTTGCAGCTAGCCCGGAAGTGGATCCCACAGCTTTGGCTCAGGCCGTAGTAGTGGTCGTGATTGCCCCGCCATTGGCCACCTTCGACTTCAATGGCTTCCGCTGCGAAGTGTTCTCCAGCGCGCACAACCTGGCCCTGCCCGCCGCCGAGCGGCGCTACTACTATTCGCCCGCCCTGCGACTGGCTACCACCACAACCGACCACCATCACCCAGCCGGCAACACCGACTCGCAAGTAGTAGAAGAAGAACAAGAGTGCGAGGAATGCGAAGAGCTCGACACGCGGATGGTTGAACTGGTCGATGGCTTCTACAAGGTGAGCCTTGTGGCCGAGTTCGACCCGCCGGCCGTGCGCCGGCTGGCCATGACCACCCTGCAATCCGTCCTCCCGCCGCCGACTACGCCGCGCTCGCCCTGCGGGAATCGAACCTGCGCGCCCTGCCCGTGGTCCGAGTCGGCTGGCGCGTAGTCGACCCGCTGCCGCTGGACCGGATCGGGGTCACCTTCTACCACTCCTCCGTGCCCGCGCTCACGCCCGGCCGCCGCTTCCCGCTCGAGCTCATGGTCGCCGGCGGCGAGTCCCGTGCGCGCCAGGTCAAGCACGCCTTGGCCCGGCTCACCCTCACCGCGCGCCTCACCTTCTCCGCCCGGTCTGTTGCCGCCCCGGCCGCCGCCGCCGCCGTGGCTGCTCATCAGGCCGCCGCTGCCGTGATTAGCGCCACTGCGAGTCAGCCCACCCAATCGGTGATGATCAAGACTGGTCACCTGATCGCGTCGCAGGCCTGGCGAGCCCTGTGGGACAGCGCCCAGCGCCACCCGCCACCACCCGCCGCTCCCCGCTGGCCGCGGTCGGAGGTCAAGCTCGAGGCCGGCGTGAGTGGCGGTGGCCGCCGGGTGGTCGGCGCTCGCAAGTCCGAAAGCCACTCGCTGACGACGATGATGGCGGGCGTGCTGGGCTGGCTCGGGTGCGAGAAGACGGCCTTCGTGGGGCAGGTGGCGAGGTTGGCGCGCGAGTTCCGAGGGGAGATCGGGGCGCAGCCGACCCAGCGGATGCTCGCTGGCAGCGCGGCCGCGGCCAAGTTCGAGGAGCTCACCGCCAAGTACGTGAACTCTTCGTCGAGGCGCGTGGTCGTGTGGGAGCACGCGGCACGAAACCCACTTCCTCTTCGATCCGAGCCGCTCCTTCTTCAACAAGTCGACGTGTGTCAGGCCCAGCTCGAACAAGCGCTCAACAAGCTCTTCGTCAAGGCCACCACAACGACGACCGACGAGATGAAGAACGGCGATGACGTCAGCAACAACGACTGCTACCAGTTCCAGGCCCCGAGGTCGGGCTCGTCGGAGGCGGCCCATTGGGCGCTGTGGGGCGGCTGGCCTGCCAAAGGGCGCGGCGGAAGCTGGAAGCTGGTCGAGCTGCAGCGCGAGCTCCGCGAGAAGTGCGGCGTGTGGGTCGAGGCCTGTCAGACCGGCGGCGGCCGGCTGGTGCCGGTCAAGCTCGTGGCAGTGGTCTTGTCTCTGGCCGGCCTGATGCCCGGCGGACGCGAACGCAGCATCGGCTGCCTACACACCGCTCCGGCCCCGTCGGGTCTGCCGAAGCTGGGCCCGATCTTCCCCGACGACGGCCTTCGAATGCACCGCGAGCTGCAACTCACCCACCACTACGCGGCCGGCCACATCGACTCGTCGGCTGCGATATCGAGCAAGGAGACGGTGGACGATCGGCCGCTGAAGCGTAGGAAGAGTGAGCCGGACGGGGATCGCACAGAAACCATTGATGACGGGGCCAAAGAAGAAGAAGAAGAAGTCGAGCGCAAGGCCAAGAGGAGGCGAGGGCGCGACGATGAAGAAGACCAGTTGCGATGCCAACTGGCCAGAATGACCGAGACGATAGCGAGGCTGACGAAGGACAACGAAGTACTGCGACAGAGGGAGAGAGAACGAGCAACAACGGAGACCATGCGCGAGTAGTCACTACAAAAAAGAATAGAAAAAAAAGGAACATACAGTCATGTGTTCTCCTACTTTGTGCATTCATTGGTATAACGAAGGTCTCTGAGACCCGCCGAGATCAGCACGGCACCATCTCGGTCACGATGTCGCACAAGCTCACCGACAAAAGTCGCTGCAGTCTCTTTTGCTGCACGACCGCTTCATGTGAGAAGAAGAGCCTTCAAGGCGCAGTAAAACCAACAGGGCGGGCGTACCAGTTCGGGGTTGGTGAAGGAGGCGGTCCAAAGCTGGGGCAGGAAGGTGAGGAGCGCCTTCTTGATGTTGTTCAGCGACGTGAGGGACTTGAGCTGAACCGTGGCCATGTCGTTGATGGTACGCCCGCTTGTGCGTGCCTTGTGTCCTATCACCCTGGCCAACTTTTCTTCGTCCTGCGCACCGCAGTCAGACACCGCCGTTCGCACACACAGCACACGCGACACACACACACATACGGAAGTACCACTAGATCTCGCATGAACTGCTGGACGACGTTGACGTTGTAGGTGGAGATGAACGCGTTCATGGGGGTCATGTAGGGCTCCTTCTCGCCGAACGTGATGTTATTCATGAGGTTGTAGACTGCCTTCGCCACCAGCGTCAGCGTGCGCTGCTCGGCCGGGGTCCGCGCTGCATTTTGGAGTATAATTAGTACAATACACCAAAAAAAGCCAAAAACAAATAAATAAGACTAATTGACAATAAATAATAAAATAGAGAAAATCAATAATATGACACAACAACGTACATTGCCCGTGTCTCGGTGTGACGATGGCGGGCGATAGGAAGCGCAGGAAGAGGAGGTTGGCGATCGATTGCAGGTACATGGCGGGCAAGCGCCGCGCGACCTCCATGCTGATCACGTGGAAGGCGCGCCGCACCGTCCTGTCGTGGTGGGCCACCACACACGAGCGCGTCCCGATGAGTGCCGAGCACACAGGAAAAGGAAATGCGCGGGGGGGGGGCGAGGCTGTACGGCGGGCAGTAGTCCGAGGAGCGGCAGACGTGCGCCACAAAGTTTTGGCACATCTCCAGGAGCTGCGCGGCGTTGGCAGCACATTCGGCCTCGGAAACTCGCAGTGGGTTCACCTGTGTGTGTGTCGTGTGTCGTGTGCGTGTGTCGTGTGTCGTGTGTCGTGTGTCGTGTGTCGTGTGTCGCGTGTCGCGTGTGTCGCGTGTGTCGTGTGAACGTGTTTAGATGCCATCGTAGGTCGCTTTGGTGTGCCCCGGGACCGACGCACCTCGAGCGGCTTGTTGAGCGTGTGCACGGCCTCCATGAGTGGTCCGGTGCAGTGCTGGAGGTAGTAGGAGGCCTCGAGGTTGAGAAACGTGACGAAGAGCCGCACGCCGGCGCTCTCCTCGCGGAAAACCACTTGGCTCTCAATCTCGTCCGCTGCAGCGGATGACACACATGACACACACGACACACACGACACACACGACACACAACGGTCAGTCAACACGATAGATTGGAGTGGGTCGGGGGGAGTACATTTCGGGGTGGCGCTGAGATCGTCTTCGATGAGGGCCGCCAGGAGCAAGGGGAACTTGCCCATGGACGAGTAGAAGACCGACACGGCCTCGAACAGCTGTGTTCGCACCGATTCCTCTTGCTGGTCGCCCGACACACACACGCACACCACACGCACCACCGCACACGACACGACACGACACGACACAAAGAAGAGCTTTAAGCAAAGAGTTAAGGCAATCGGAAGAAGAAAGAAAGTGCACGGAGTGATCGTACCACTTGAAGCCCGGTCTGCAGGATGGCCTTCGTGAGCACAAACTTGCTGTCCCACGAGTCCTCGAGCAGGAGCTGCCCATCGCGTCGACGAAACACACGCACACGACAGTCAGTCCAAACGCACCAGGCAACCACACACACACACACACACACACAACGGTAGAGTGGCGCGCATACCTCGATGAAGGAGTGGAGGATGCGGTTCTGGTGGAAGTAGCTGTGGTAGTGGCTCTGCGTGGGGATCGGGATCAGCGTCTCCGGCAGGTTGTCCGGCGGCTGCGGCGGCTGCGGCTGTTGCGCCGCCGCAACGCGGGGCAAGCCCGACTTGACCTGCTGCTGGATCTTGCTGCCGCTGTTGGCCCGCTTCTTGCTGTTCTCCTTCGGGTCGGTCTGGCGCGGCTTCTCGCCGCGGAGCGACACGCCAGTGTCGTCGCAGGCGACGGGCGCCGGCGGCGGGGAGGGCGAGGCGTCGCGGGCGGAGGAGAGCGGCGATGACGTGCCCGCCACCGACGACGAGAGGAAATAAAAGCCGCGTTTGGATTTTCGCTGTGGCGACTGGGGAGGGACCTGCTGGTGGCCACACGACACGACACGACACGAAACACGCGAGGCACCGGGCCGCACACGCACGACCCCACACAACGCGGCATGTGTGGTGAGTCGAGGGCAAGGGCGGGGGAGGAGCATGAAGCGTACCGCGTTTTCCTTTTTGCCCTCTTCTCCACCGGACACCTCGGGGGTTGCCCCGCTCTCGCCCGACGTGTCTGCACGGTTTAGTTTGACCGCGGAACGTGTGTGCCGTGTGTGTGTGTGTGTGTTGTGCCGCGTGTGCCGTGTCGTGTCGTGCCGTGTGTGTCGTGTATGCGTGTGTGCGTGTTACCCTGATAGCTGATCTTGACGTCGGGTAGCGATCCGGTCTTGGTCAGTCGTCGCTTGCTGTCCGCGGACAGCTCTTCGTCCCTCAGCGCCTGCTCCTTGCTCTTGACCGGTCGCTTCTCCTGCACTTCGGCCGCCGTGACCGGCTGCTGCTGCTGCGGCATTGGCTGTTGTTGCGCAGACTGCTGCGGCTGCTGCTGCTGCTGTAGTTGCTGCCCTGCGTCCCTGACCTCCTTGAGCAGCTTCTCGCGGTCCTCGCGCTGCAGCTTGTCCCGCTCCTGCCGCGATCCCTGGAAAATCGATTTGAAGAGGCCCTTCTTTTCGCCCCGCGCATTGACCGCGTCGCCGCTGAGCGACATATGGGCCTCCTTCTCCTTGGCGTCGCCCCCCGCGCGGTCAGCACTGTCTGCGGGCACAGACGCCTCCGCAGTCTCTTCGGGCACAGCGGCGACTTCCCCCTCCTGTGAAGCCAGCGAACCAGAATCAGGCAACACGCACGACACGACACACGCAGACGAACGACGCGCACGGCACAGAGAGATGTGAAGAGAGGGGAGGTACCGAGGAAGTTGAGTGTTCACCTGGGAAGCTGAAGGGGAGGTGGGCAGCCTCGAGCAACGAGAAGTCCGACTTTTGAATCTCGAGCGCCCTGCAGTAATGGAGATCGTCGGATCGAACATAAGCATCCGGTGTGTGTATGTGTGTGTGTGTGTGTGTGGTGTGTGTGTGTGTGTGTGTGGCGAGCGGTACTTGAATTCGTCGGCAGACCCGATCACTGGCGTGCAGACGAAGCACATGATCGATCTGGATGTGAGGTAGATCATCTGTTGCGCGCGCCGCAATGGTCAGTCACTCCCCACGCCCGCTGTCAAATTGGGACCAACCCAATTCAATGGTGCGCGCGCGCGAAGATTATGAGGTCGGTACCTGGCCGAGGAGGTCCACGGAGAGGTCCGGGGTGCGTTTGAAGGAGACGGTGAAGAGCGAGGCCTGGCGCTGGTAGAGAATGGATCGGAAACTGGAGAAGCTGGTGTCCGCGGGCACCTTCACGGTGAAGTATTTCGACATGTGGCTGCCCGTCTCCGCTTTTATCAGCTTTTGTAGTGACTGTTTTTGCGCGTGCAGGAAGAGTGGCGACGTAGATAGATATGATGTGTGTCGTGTGTGTGGAGTGTGTGTGTGTCAGTATTTACATTGTCTCGAGCCACACTACAGTGCAGAGAGTAGGAGGTCATTAAAAACGTACTGGCCCAGTTTGTATAATGCTACAGTCCCGATCGAACATGATGTGGAATGGGTGCAGGCGGCTGAAATACCGCACGCTCATGCCTTCCTTCGGACCCGCGTCCTGCGGACAGCTGTCCGTCTATATGGTCGGGTGGTGCGGGGGGAGCGTCAACTCGACGGTTTGTTTGGAGAGCAGATGCGAGCTGGGAGGGGGACGACGAACCGAGGGCGGTGACCACGAGAAGGTGTGGTCCTCGCGGTCGTCCTTGTTCGGGTACGATCGCGTCACGAAGTCCTTCCCTCGACACAGCTCACCAGCGAGACCCTTCAACACACCTACACGACACTCACCGACCACACACACACACACACACACACGCACCCGACACACGACGACGACACAACACAGTGAGTCGGTGCACTCAAATGCGCGTGGGTGGATGTCCATTACCGATGAAAAAATGCGAGCTGCCGGGTGGCCACCTGCCCGGCGTAAAGTGTACACGACTGGAGTTGGACTTTTGGCTGACCAGCTGCAAGAAGCATGGAAACAGGCGACACGACACGGAGCGGGGGAGGTTAACGTGGTACTGAAGTCAGAAGAGAGTCGATGCAGCCGCGGGTGGCAAGTGGTGGGCGCACCTCAATGTTGGGCGTCGTGCCAATGAGATGGCCGCAAGCGGTTTGAAATAGGACAGAAACACCTCCACGTCGCTTCCCCGGTGCACACGCAACAAGTGGTCGTTGCCCTGTGTGCGTGTGCGTGTGCGTGTGCGTGTGCGTGTGCGTGTGCGTGTGCGTGTGCGTGTGCGTGTGCGTGTGCGTGTGCGTGTGCGTGCGCGTGCGTGTGCGTGTGCGTGTGCGTGTGCGTGCGGCACGAAGGCGTAAGACGCAGCGCCCAAAACAAAGTATGTCGTGGCATATGCCTCCTTCATCAAGAGCAACGAGCAGCGTAATCCCACGCCCTCGAACACGTCTTCTGCTTTCATCCCCAGCACCTGATGAAGAAGAAGCCAGAAACGTCGAAGACGACGGAGAAAGAGGAGAGCGCTGAGTGCCGAGAGCAGAGCGACTGTCTGGACACGTGGGTGTACCTCGGTACAGGCCTTAATGAGCCGAAAGAAGGCGACCTCCTCATAGAGCTGCTTGGCAACATAGTCGTCGGGGACGCTCGCCCTGCTCGCAACCAGCCCCCACTCGGGCTTCGTAGATTGGAGCGGAATCCAGTCCTGGCGGGGAAGTAAATAAATGAGCGCAACACGATACCACGTATCGCCATAACATGCAGAGAATAGGGTCGAGCTGGGCGCGGCAGTAAGCAAATAAAGGATTTGTTATTATTGTCGGGGGGGGGGGTGAGAGTGTGCACCTTGACAGCGAGGAACACTATCCCATACATTCTTGTGTCCGTAAGATTATTCTCAGCGCACCACTTATGTATCTCGCAACTGATCTATCAATCTAGTTTCACTTCCTTGTCACCTGGCAGGTATGGGTTGTGGAGTACCGGCTGCGGACTTTCCTAATACACACCAAGAGACGCACCAAAAATGGATATTGTTGAAAATAATCAAAAACAACAAACAAGTGGAGAGAGCGTACAAAGGGTTGGCGCCTGGGTTGATGATGCTCGTTTTGTCGATCACACACACACACACACACACACACACACACACACACACACAGGGGCGAGGGGACGAGAACAAATGCGTGTTTTAAACAAAGAAAAAAGAGAAATAGAAACCTTACTCGAGCAGCTTTCGGAGTCGCTCGTTGTCGGCTAGCTCCGAGGGCAGCGTGCCATCGTTATCGGGGATGGTCTTGTCGGCTCCATGCTCGAGAAGAAGCTGCAGCATCTCTTCGTTCTCGCTCAGTGCGGCATAGTGCAACACCGTCTGCGTCGTGTGGCATGGTCAGAATACAATTAGATGCCCTTCAATGACGACACCACCTGTACCTGTCCATCGCCGTCCCGAGCATTCACCGCAGCCCCGCGTTTTAGCAAGTCGGCCGCGACAGCAACGCGTCCTGGAAAGCCAAACATGAGCTTTTTTTTGTTCATTCTTTCAGAGAGGCCAAGTGAAGAGCGGCGCACCTTTGTCGGCAGCCCACATCAGCGGCGTGCGCCCATCTTCGTCCGGCTGGTCGAGCGTGAACTGGCCCTCAGCGAGGAGGGAACCAACCTGGGCCAAGTCACCCGTGCTGGCAAAGTACCAGATGTCTTGCTCGCCCTCTTCTTCGTCCCTGCCAGTGAGGTGACAGGACGCGGGAGAACAGCGCTGCTGTGAGCACGGTGCATAACTTGGGCAACCTGGAGGCGGTGATTGTGGTGGAGGAGATGACACGCACTCGGAGTTGGGCGCAACGGGTTGACTGAAGACCACCATCCCCGACTTGTTCCCGGTCTTCTTGGCTGGCTGTGGCTCGGCCTCTCCGTCGCCGTTCCCTTTCATCTCTTCCGCTTTCTGTACAGGGCGAGCAGCATGCATGAGCGCGGCAGACCAAGGAGACGGGGGTGAGTGCACAACGCGCGCAGAGCGGAATTGGAGAACGCACGGTGCTCTTATCCCAGCCGGGTACGAACTTGTCCACGGTCTCGCCGTACTTCTGCATTGCTTCTTGTTGGGTCATTTTACCCAAGTCATTCCACGCTGTCCTGCAGGTGCAGCGAGTGGGAGAGTTACAGATTTTAGTTTTATTACTTTATTACATTGAGTAGCAGAAGGATCGAATGCAAAAGAAGAAGGAGGAAACCATTTCGCTCTATCTGCAAAATTGAAGATTGAGGGCTTAGACATGTTGCACGGCCCCTGGTTTGCTTGCTTGAACAGGCCATACAAGGAGAGTTGCTGCGCCTGATCAAAGGAAAGTTTGTTCTTGTTTTCCGCCAGGAACTGCACAGCCGCGTCGAACCTTGCCTTACCCTCCATCTTGTTGTTTTTGTTTTTTTTTGTTTTCCTAATTTCCTCATCTTTTCTCATAAGTTATCGGGTGTCGGGAAATAAGAGGGAAGAAAAAGGCGGGAACTTGGTTGCGCCAGCCGGTGATTATTTTGTGTCGACTGGTGACGAGGCGGTTTTGGGGCCGTTTTGGCGCCACTCGCCACTTCACCAAGAATCGCACAGGTATCGAAGCCGGAGGAGGAATCACATCGAGTAGAGGAGGAAATGAGAAGCTTCTTCCTCTTCGCTGCGTTCGCTCTCCTGGCGCTGCTCCTCAGTGCGACACCAATCGCGGGTCTGGATGAGGAGGAGCTGGTGGCGCCCGAGGTGGAGGTGAAGACGGTCTCGCCATTGTCGGTCGATACCGGCTGCATCAACGAGACGCACAGCTGCCACGAGAAGGCGCGATGCGTGATCGGCCTCACCGGCTACGAATGTCAGTGCCTCAAGGGCTATGCCGGCGATGGCTACTCCATCTGCGCGGACATTGACGAATGCGATCCGAGCCATCGCAAATGCCATCCTCTCGCTGTCTGCACCAATTTCGAGGGCGGCTTCGAGTGCGCGTGCCCCGAGGGCTACCAGGGCGATGGTGTGGCCGAGTGCGTGCTTGGGGACCGAGGTACTTTCCGCCCCCGTCCGATCGACGTTTCTCCGCCCGAGCCGATCAAGGCCCCCGGCCTCTACCTCGAGCTGCGCGGCGGCGAGTCCATCTCCATCGACCAGAAGCAGGCCACGAGCTACAAGGATCCTGGATGGAGCGTGTTCAAGGCCGGCGGTGCCCTCGCCGAGGCCGAAGTGTGGTACGAGCTGCCCCAAGATCTCAACACCGGCCGCGTCGGCACCTACGAAATCGAGTATCAAGCGACCGACAAGGAGGGCAACGTGGCCGAGAAGCGCTACCGCAAGGTCGAAGTGACCGACATCGACGAATGCGCGCTGGGCGAACACGCCTGCTCGGAGAACGCCGAGTGCATCAACACGATCGGCGGCTACGAATGCGTCTGCAAGGAGGGATTCGCCGGAGATGGTTTCAAATGCCACGATGTCGACGAGTGCAAGCTCGGTACCCACAACTGCCACGAGAAGGCCAACTGCACCAACACCGTTGGCAGCTACATCTGTACTTGCCAAGACGGCTATGAGGGCGACGGCTTCACCTGCGTCGACATCGACGAGTGCGCCCGCAACACCGCTCAGTGCGACGAGCACGCCACCTGCATCAACCTCGAGGGCAGCTACGATTGCGAGTGCGAGAAGGGGTACAAGGGCGACGGCTGGCACTGCGAGGCTATCGACAGCTGCGAGGAAGGTACTCACGATTGCGACGAGCACGCCGTCTGCACCAAGACCAACGACACCCCTGAGGGCTACCGCTGCAAGTGCAAGCGCGGCTTCGTCGGCGATGGACGCATCTGCGAAGATATCAACGAGTGTCTCGATCCGGATCTCTACAACTGCCCCGCTCATTCCCACTGCGTCAATACCGTCGGTTCGTACCGCTGCGAGTGCGACGAGGGCTTCGAGAAGGCCGATGACGACTACACATGCCGTGACATCGACGAATGCCTCCTCGAGATCCACGAGTGCTCGCCTCACGCGATCTGCACCAACACGATGGGCTCCTACGAGTGCACGTGCAAGCCTGGCTACGAGGGCAACGGCCGCGTCTGTGCCCCGCTTCAGCCTCCTCTGGACATTCAACTCGAGGGTACACCTCCTCCTTTGCGTCTCGCCAGTCACTGTTAAGCTTACTGTTTTCTCGCCTCTACTCTAGGCGACAATCCTCTCGTCCTGAACAAGTGCGAGACCTACAACGAGGAAGGCTTCACGCTTACCAACAAGGAGAAGAACCTCAGGGTCACTACCACTATCCCCTCGGCCCTCACGGCTCCCTTCATCCAGGACCTCGGTAACTTCACCGTGACCTACACCGTCTACGACGGCAGGGAGAGGCTCGGCGCGATGGAGAGGCTTGTCGTCGTCAACGCCATCAACCCTTGCGAACTGCCCGTCGGCCACCGCTGCCGTCACAAGTGCCACCCCTACGCTCAGTGCGTCTTCCTCGGCGGCTCGGACTACGACTGCGAATGCCGCGAGGGCTTCGACAAGGTGATCGACCCCATCACGGGCGAGGTCTACTGCAAGGACAACCAGCCGCCCGTCATCTTCCTCCAGGGCCAGAACCCGACCATCCTTCGCGCCTGCCGCGTCTGCCAGTGGTACGACCCGGGAGAGTCCTACAGCGAGGAGAAGCACGGCGGCTTCTTCGCCTACGACAACCTGCCCGACGGCCGCCAGGTCGACCTCACCTCGCGCGTCCGCATCACCAATGAGTCGCTCGGCGCCAACGAGTGGGCTCTCTACTACAACGTCGAGGATGCCGCCGGCAACCAGGCCGAGACCAAGACCCGCATCGTGAGGAAGGAGGTCGAGGACGTCTTCGAGAAGATCGCCCGCATGGAGCAGTTCCTCGAGAGCCGGTTCGAGGACTTCCAGCCCGCCTTCACGACCTACAACGCCCTCTACTCGTACGGCCGCTGGTTCCTCCAGGTCATCTTCTTCCTCTTCGGCTTCATCGTCCTCTGGGTGCTGGTGCCGCGTCTGCTCGGCCTCGGCAGGGTCCTCCTCTTCAACCCCAACCCGACCTTCCCCGAATTCCAGTACGCCTACGACTTCTACTACACCCTCACCCGCCCCTGGTGGAACCAGCAAGAGCGCGAGAAGCAGACCATGGTCATGGTGCGTGAGCTCTCTTTCTCTCATCTTCCTTCTTCTTCAGCCCCTTTCCTGCGAGTTGCAGTTTGCTCGTCATCTTCGTTCTTCTCACACAATGGCACAATAGTGGCAAAAGAGGAAGTACGACAAGCACCAGTAAGCGTCGAACTCCCGGAGGGCGAGATCAATCAGTGTAAGAGTCGGAAAGAGGTGAGAGAGAGACGAGAGAGACGAGAGAGACGAGAGAGAGTATTTAAACGCTTTGACCAGTTCATGTGTAGATGTGTACCGGAAGAGTGTGAGGGCAAAGGCAACGACAACCAAATACATCGAGATGGTGCCTGTACTTGAACATGACCGCTCTTCCTTCTTGTGGCGATAAATGCGGGTAAAAGTTGAAGTTGTGGAATTCGAGCAATTAGAAGTGGTCTCCCCCACTCCGCCGGCAAGTCCGTCGGTTCTTCTGCGCCGTCCTTCTCGCTTTGGCCAAGAGACTCAAGAGATCGAAGGCACTGGTGCTTCTCGCGTTACCCAGAACACAAACATCAATCAAGCATCCAGACCTCCTCAACCACGCTCAATCACAAGATGGCCGCTGCAGCTCCCGTTTTTTCTGTGGACAGATTCCTCGTGCGTGCATCTCACATTCATTCTTCCCTTGATCGCCAACATTTATTCGAAATCTGTAGCGGCATGGGCGCACGCACATAGTTGCTTTGATTGTGCTTTATGCTCTGCGAATTTTGTGCGCTTGCTTCTCATCTCTCGTGCATGCGTGCAGGCAAAGAGCGAGGGCGTGAAGTTCAAGGAGGGCGAAGAGCTCCCGGAGACGATTGACTTTTTGGACTTCATCTTCGAGGTGTGCCTGCTCTTCGACTCGCTCGGCAAGGCCGGCTTCAGCTTCGTCAAGAGCGATCTCGAGACCAAGAGCGGAATCATCCGAGTGATCCATGACAAGAACCCCGAGGACAACCACACCCTGCAGCAGGTCAACTACCACTTCCGCTCACTTCCGCCGTTGTTATTATTATTCCTATTTATTCGTTTCATCTATTCGTTCTCATTTTTATTCTTATTTCTCATTTGTTTGTGTGTTGGCGTGTGTCCTTTTTAGCAAATGGCAATCGTGTTTGTCTCGTGTGCGCACTGTCTCACACTGACGCACGACACGTGCACGTAGATGGTGGAGCGTGAGATGGCGGAGAAGACCGAGCGTACGCCGGCGTCGGGCAGCCGAACGCTGCTGCGCCTGATGTGGGGCTGCCAGTTCATCCGCATCCTGCTGAAGGAGCTCGACGCCAACGACAGCCTGTCGACCAAGGACGCCCTCCGCATCTCCTACGACAAGGTCCTCGCGCCGCACCACCCGTGGCTCATCCGCAAGACCGTCGGCGCCGCGCTCCACCTGGCGCCCGACCGCAACAAGTTCCTGGCCAAGCTCGGCGTGGACATGGACAAGAAGGACGAGTACCTCTCCCGAATCGAGACCTCGCTGGGCGTCACCTGCGACCGCATGTACGCCTACTACGAGAAGAACGGCCTCCTCGACCTCCCCTGAAGATCAAGATCACATCACGTACACACTACTACACACTCAGCAGGCCTCTCTCATTTTTTTTGTTATTAACCGCTCTTTCAGCCAACTCGAACATGCACAAAGTTTACAAACTACGCATCTCTCATTGACACACACACCACACAGCACAACAACACAACAACAACACACACACACACACACAAACGGTCTGACTGTGTGGCTGTGTCTTCGAGTGCCAGCAATTGGTGTGTTGCACGCAGGATCTTTAATGCTTGGCAACAGCAAGTGGGCGTTGAACCTGAGACCCGCCGCGGCCGCCTGGCCTCACTCACCCGCCATGCCCTGACCCGCGCCCAGTGTTTACAGGCCCTGGTCAACGAACGAAGAATTTACGGGAGATGAGCTTGGCCGTGGTCCGCACAGCTTGTACAACGCCCGCACAACCTCGGTACTCGCCCGCACCTCGGCCCGGTGGCCCAACCACCATTTCGCTGCCCTTTGTTGTGCGTACTTCTTACTCACCCCGGCTCATGGGCGGTGGTGCGGTGCAGTCCCTTTCGAGCGAAACGCTTTCCATTCCCGGTGGCGCTCTATTGGACGCGCCGATGGCAGACGAGGGCTGCCATTGGCCCGCGACCCGCATAAAATGGCCGAGGCCGGGCTCGAGTTGGTCATTCGATCGCAACAGCAGCAAGCAGCAAGCAAGCAACAGCAGCTTAAGGCAAGCAGGCAACAGTCAACACTCAACCACTGCTCCCACTCTCTCGCCTCTGAGCGCATCGAAAATGGCTTCAACCAAGTTCTTCCTCTTCCTGGCCGCCGCCGTCGTGGCGGTCATCGCCAGCGCGACGGCCCAAGGCGGACCGTGCCCGGGCGGCTTCTGGCCCGACGGCAGCGGCTGCTGTCCGTTGATCATCAAGGGCAGCCCCTTCTACCGCGACCAGAACAACCAGTGCTACCCCAGGCAGATCGGCTCCAGCATCTTCTACGCCGACTCCAACGGGTAACCAACCACCACTCACTCCTTCGCTTCTTGTTGTGTGGTGGTGCGGTGACGGTGGCGATGACGGTGGCGATGGTGATGAAGGCGCTGACATGAAAAACGTTCAATGTACGACGCCAGGTGCTACCCCGACGCGAATGGCAGGTATGTGTCGGCGGGCGAGTCGTGCCCGAGTGACCAGAAGTGCCAGTCGATGTGCGTGAAGCCCGGCGGCAGCTCCTCGACCACGACCAAGTCGCGCACCACGACCCACAAGCAGAGCACGACCACCCAGGAGCGGACCACCACGCCCAGGCGCACCACCACCAGGCAACAGACCACCACGCCGCAGGAGACCACCACCACTCAGCAGCAGACCACCACTCAGCAGCAGACGACGACCCAGCAGCAGACCACTACTCAGCAGCAGACCACCACGCAGCAGCAGACGACCACCCCTCGTGAGACCACCACGACCAAGGAGGTGACGACGACCAAGCAGCAGACCACGACTCCTCGTGAGACCACCACGACTAAGCAGCAGACCACCACTCCTCGCGAGACGACTACTACCCAGCAGGAGACCACCACGACCAAGCAGCAGACCACCACCCCTCGTGAGACCACGACGACCAAGCAGCAGACCACGACTCCTCGCGAGACCACCACTACCCAGCAGGAGACCACCACGACTAAGCAGCAGACCACGACTCCTCGCGAGACCACCACGACCACCGAGGAGTGCCCCAAGGAGACCACCACTACCAAGAGGCACACCACGACTCCTCGTGAGACCACGACAACCAAGCAGCAGACCACGACCCAGCAGGAGACCACGACGACCAAGCAGCAGACCACGACCCCGAGGGAGACCACCACGACCCAGCAGGAGACCACCACGACCAAGCAGCAGACCACTCCCCGCGAGACCACCACGACCAAGGAGATGACCACCACTCCTCGCGAGACGACCACCACCAAGCAGGAGACCACGACTACCAAGCAGCAGACCACCACTCCTCAGGAGACCACCACTACCAAGCAGCAGACCACCACTCCTCGTGAGACCACCACGACCCAGCAGGAGACCACCACGACCAAGCAGCAGACCACCACCCCTCGGGAGACCACCACGACCCAGCAGGAGACCACCACGACCAAGAAGCAGACCACCACCCCGAGGGAGACCACCACGACCAAGCAGCAGACCACGACCCAGAAGCACGCCCAGTGCCCCGGCGACAAGAAGAAGGACCGCAACGGGTGCTGCCCGCGTCTGATCAACGGCAAGTGGTACTACCGCGACGGCCGCGGCTGCTACCCGACCCAGACCCCCAAGGGCGTGTTCTACGCCGACGGCAATGGGTGCTACCCCAACGACCACGGCGTCTACCTGAAGGCCGGCCAGAGCTGCCCCCACGAGCGCAAGTGCATGGCCGAGTGCGACTGCGGCTACAGCTCGAGCTACGACGAGAGGGACTACCACGATAACGTGGAGTTCGAGTACGCCGAGGAGATGGAGATGGAGGAGGAGTACTAAGCAGTACTCCCCCCCCCACACTCCCGAACCCAGCAGCAATCAGTTGCACCATCGGGCGAGAGCGGAAAGATAGCGAAGTGCTACAGCTGCGTGCCAGGCGATCGACATACTACTTCAACCACAGCACTTCGCATCACTTCGCCCTCCCCTTCAACCCTCCCAACCCTCTTCAATTTGTTGTTATCTTAACTTTTTCTCCCACATAAGCATAAAAATTTACATTCTCCTGATTGAGCCTTGAGAGTCGCCACCAATGAAAGGAAAGTTGTCCATTTTAGGTTCACATTGCGGACCACTCGTATAGCCAAACATTTAGTTAAAATAACATCTCATTGATATATGCTCCGCGTGTATGTGGTACACCCTTCTCGGGGAATGGATGGCCTAGTCGGCGTGCTGGACGGGCATGGGCAGGCCGGCATTGTAGGCCTCGTTGAGGGTCTCCACCTCGAGGCGCTTCGAGACGTAGAGCATGCAGTAGTTGCCGTAGAGCACGGAACCCACGTAGGACGGGAGGCCGTTGGCCACGGCGTTGGCGGCGGCGGCAGCCAGCACCACGGACTCGCGGCTCGGGTCGAGCACGTCCTGGCCGGCCTGGTACTTGATGAAGCCGGCCTGCACCGCGAACGAGAGGCGCGTGGCGTAGAGCTGCATGATGAGATCGTCGAGCTGGTTGATCGGGGTGCGCACGCAATCGAGCGTGGTGCAGGTGGAGGCCTCGGTCAGGTTGCCCAGCTGCTCGAGGGACTTGATGTACTTGACGTTGGCGGCCACGGCGGCCAGCGACGACTGGACGGCGGCGATCTGGGCAGTGAGGTTGGCCTGGAGGGCGGCCACCTGGTCCTTGAGCTGGCCGTAGTTGGCCGGCAGGGCGTTGGCCAGCTGCTGGGCAAAGTCGTCCTGCGCAGCGGCCGGCGCGCTGACGAAGAAGAAGAGTACGGCCAGGGTGGCGAGCGCGGCGAGGAGTGCGGAGCGCATGGTGGTTCGGCGCTGGATGTTGTGGTGTTGCTTGAGGTGGTGTTTGGTGTGAATGAATGAGGCAGAATGTGGAGGTTGCAGGTTTTTATGGGCAGGACAATGTGGTTGTCGAGCGCACCAAGGCCCGCAACTTCGTCGAACACTGAAACGGTGGCGGCGTGCAACCGAAATGCGATTGGTCTGACTACCACGCACTTCCCTATTGGCGCGAACTTATAATTGGCCGGCTAATTTCCGCCACGTAACTCACTGCCCCGCGCAACATGTGCGCCTAGGCTGGCCGATGTGTAGAGTTGACATGCAGCTAGCTTCACTCCGCTGTTGAACCTTTTCCACAGTTTCCACCTCTAAGAATTACACCTGATTCGGCACTTGGGCTCTAGAAGTACAACCCCACGGTAGGCCGCAGAGTGGTGAAACTTGAACCTGCTCCACACCTCAGCTAAGACATACAGAGCATTCGCATTTTAGTTTGAATCAAAAAATAAAACTAAAATGCGCATGCTGGTGAGTCAAGACGCCAAAGGGACCTGCTGAGTCGGCGACTCTGGCGCAGGCCCAAGGAGGAGTTGAGCCACGCTGGAACTCCAGGCTCCCCCTGTCCACCGCCCATAGGTCACGAGCCATTCCTCCAGGGCGCTTGACGAGCAGTTGCCAACACGTTGGCCTGGTGTGTGCTGATTGGCCCGTGCTGCCTACAAAAGGCAAGGACAGCCAACCTTGTCAATCACTTCATCCGCTCTGCTCTGCTCTGCTCTGCTACTCTCTCCATCTCAACACCAACAGCTCAGACGACCAAGCCAAGGAGCAAGGACCACCTCAAGGATGACTTCACCCGCATTCAAGCTGCTGCTCTTCGTGGCTCTGGGCCTGGCCCTGTTCGCCGTCGCGGCTCTGGCTGACGACGACTACGACTACGACCACTGCTACGAGGACTACCCCGAGCGCAACAAGAACCTCAACGGCCCGTGCAAGGGCGGCTACTGGCCCGACGGCAAGGGCTGCTGCCCCGAGATCTTCAAGGGCAAGGCCTACTACCGCGACTACAACAAGTGCTACCCGCGCGACCTGGACTGCGGCGTCTTCTACTCTGACGAAGATGGGTACGCGTTACAACCAAAAAGCGAGCGTTTTGGTTGGCTGGTTGTTTAGGCGGGTGGTGCTGATTGGTTGGGTGGTGGTCGCATGCAGATGTTATCCCGATGAGAAGGGCGAGTATCTGGAGGCTGGCGAGTGGTGCCCCAAGGACCGCAAGTGCCACGAGCGTTGCATTCGCCCCGAGCACCACAGGTCGACCACGACCGAGGAGTGCCCTAAGGAGACCACCACGACCAAGAAGCACACCACCACCACCGAGGAGCGCACCACCACCCCCAAGCGCACGACCACGACTGAGGAGTGCCCCAAGGAGACTACCACGACCAAGAAGCACTACACCACGTCGACCACGGAGGAGTGCCCCCAAGGAGACCACCACGAAGAAGCACACCACCACGGAGGAGTGCCCCAAGGAGACCACCACGACCAAGAAGCACTACACCACGTCGACCACCGAGGAGTGCCCCAAGGAGACCACCACCACGAAGAAGCACACGACCACCACGGAGGAATGCCCCAAGGAGACTACGACGACCAAGAAGCACTACACCACGTCGACGACGGAGGAGTGCCCGAAGGAGACCACCACGACCAAGAAGTACACCACCACGACCGAGGAGTGCCCCAAGGAGACTACCACGACCAAGAAGCAC
>NW_004457396.1:166535-170856 GCF_000313135.1 Acanthamoeba castellanii str. Neff
AGTGCCCCAAGGAGACCACCACAACCAAGAAGCACTACACCACGTCGACCACTGAGGAGTGCCCCAAGGGAGACCACCACAACCAAGAGGCACACCACCACGTACCGAGGAGTGCCCCAAGGAGACCACCACGACCCAAGAACGCACTACACCACGTCGACCACCGAGGAGTGCCCCAAGGAGACCACCACCACGAAGAAGCACACCACCACCACGGAGGAATGCCCCCAAGGAGACTACGACGACCAAGAAGCACTACACCACGTCGACCACGGAAGAGTGCCCCCAAGGAGACCACCACGAAGAAGCACACCACCACGGAGGAGTGCCCCAAGGAGACCACCACGACCAAGAAGCACTACACCACGTCGACCCACCGAGGAGTGCCCCAAGGAGACCACCACCACGAAGAAGCACACGACCACCACGGAGGAATGCCCCAAGGAGACTACGACGACCAAGAAGCACTACACCACGTCGACGACGGAGGAGTGCCCGAAGGAGACCACCACGACCAAGAGGCACACCACCACGACCGAGGAGTGCCCCAAGGAGACCACCACGACCGAGAGGCGTACCACCACCCCAAGCGCACCACGTCGACCACCGAGGAGTGCCCCAAGGAGACCACCTCGACCAGGAAGTGCCACCACGAGACCACCACCAAGGACCACTGCCACGAGCACTCGACCACGACCACCGAGGAGTGCCCGAAGGAGACCACCACGACCAAGAGGCACACCACCACGACCGAGGAGCGCAGGACCACCACCCAGAAGCAGGGCGACAACAGGAAGTGCGCCAACGGTCAGTGGAAGGACGGCAAGGGCTGCTGCCCGCGCAAGGTGGGCGACTCGAAGTACTTCTACTACCGCGACGGCCGCGGCTGCTACCCGATCGACACCAAGAGGGGCGTGCTCTACGCCGACTCGAACAAGTGCTACCCCGACAACAACGGCAAGTACCTCAAGGCCGGCGAGTACTGCCCGGAGGACCGCAAGTGCAAGCCCGAGTGCGACGGCGATGACTACCACCACTACTAATCAGAGAGCACTCACACCTCGCGAGCCATTCCTTTCTTCTGCTGCATCTATCTCTTGTTTTTTATGTACTACTTACCATAAACACCCATCAACTCCAACCACCTATCGACGTTCCCCTTTTTAACTCCGAAGTCGTTGGCTTGTTGGGGAGCTCACTCTACTGCCACGCAGCACTTTCTGCGAGGAGCGACTTGGAGCTGCAGACGAAGTTTCAAGAGACGGCCAGTCTCTTGTTCTTGACTAAGACTAAGACTTCACGACTCAGACAAAGACTTTGCCACGAGGGTACAGTACCACCAAAACGCTACTTCGGTCGAACAAAAAGCGATGAAAGTTCATCCTCGTTTTCATTGTTCCCCCCTCTCTGCTTTCACGTGAAAGAGGCGGCAGACACATTGAGTGAGCGGCGATGAGGTTCTTTGTTCATTTAGACACAACAGCCATAAAGGCCACTAACACGACTTGTTGGGTGGAGAGGTGCAGACGGTGAAGCGCAGGAAGCGGGCACGTGACAATATTACAATGCAAGAGGGATGGGGAGAGGGAGAGTAGAGGGCGGATGCGAGCTTGATGGGCGAATGCAGGCCGGCCGTGAGGGCCAAGGCCCAGACGAACTGGGGGGCGGGGGCGAGGCTCTAGGCGAGGCCCACGGCCACATCGAGCGGCGGGCAAGAGCCGCAGTAACGGAGAGTCCACTCGCCGCCCTTGGCCGTGAGGCAGGCGATGTGGATGCCCGCCGGCGGCGACGTGGCCAGCGAGGCTGCGGCCCCTGCTCCCGAAGCCCCAGACGAAGACGAGGCCGCGGCGGCGGCGCCTTCGGTGGTGGTGGCCGCAGCTTGCGGTGCCGGACCAAGGGGCAGGTCTGCCACAAGTGTATCACAGTGCCGCGTCAGTGCCCGCTACGAGTAGGCGACACGTCGGCGGTGATTGACAGTCTGCAGAGAAGAAGACGTACCAGAGTAGATCTTGAAGTACTTGGTCACCCGCTCCCTGTTCATGAAGAAGGCGGCCTTGTTCTCGTCAAAGTCCAGGAACACGCCCAGCGTGTCTGTGTGCAACGTAAGGCCGGCCGGTGAGTGGAGTCACGTAAAGGCGACAAGAGAGGGGTAAAAAGACGCACCTTTTTCCTTCCAGTGGGGAAACTCGAGAGTGGTGTTCTCATCGTCGATGTTGTACGCATTGCCATTGTCGTACCAGCCCCTTCCCTGCGTCATCATCGTCATCAGGTGGTGGTGCTGGGTGGTGGGTGCTGGGTGGTGGGTGCTGGGTGCTGGTGGTGCTGGTGATTGCTTTGTGCGCTGGACGTACGTTATTGGAGGAGAGGTAGGAGGAGCCGCCGTTGATGGTGTAGATGGTGCGATTGGCCAGCCCGAAGCCGTACGTGTTCGAGTCACGGACACCCTTGTCGAATCCCTCCTTGAGGGTCTTGAAGTGCACCTGTGGTGTGTGTGGTGTGTGTGGTGAGCTAGAACTGCTTGGCGAGGAAGAGAGAGAGAGAAGGTGGATGGGCACCTCGATGTAGTGCTTGCCCTTGTCGAAGGCCCTCTTGGAGATGAAGCAGCGATAGCCCGCATCGCCCGGCAGGTACGAGATCGTGCGCCCGTTGTCGGTCAGTGTCGTCCCCGTCTGCGGCGTGTCTGCAAAACCCAAAATAGAAACAAAAAATCAATTATAAATTCAAATAAATAAAGCAGAGAGTATTCTATTATAAATTATAAATAGAAACAACATAATACAGAAATAATAGGAAAAAAAGAAAAGAAAAAAGTAGAGGGGGGCGCACCGTCCCAGCCGCCCCCGAAGACGCGTTGGTAGATGTGGACCCAGTTGGTGGCGTCGGGCGGACCCTCGGCCTGCAGCTTGAGCTCGGTGGGGGTCATGAACTCCTCGATGTCGTAGAGGGCGAGGTGCTGGCGGCCCAGGCGACGCCACAGGAGGGCGTCGTGTTCGATGAGGCGACGCCACGATCGCGAGACACCGCGCGCGGTGCAGACGTCCTTGACCGAACAGAAGCCAAAGATTTCGACCAGGAGCTCCTTGGGCAGGGTCGAGAGCAAGACGTCGTCGTCATCTTCTTCTTCGGCTTCGGCTTCGTCGTTCGAGGCGAGGGAGGAGCTCGACGACTTGTCCGTCTCCATCTCCTGCAATCGCTTTAGGCGTTCCAGTTCGTTCTCCTGATTGTTGAGACCTGCGCCGCCAGAGGAAGAGGAGGATGATGGATGACGCGAGGAAGCTTGGGCGCGAGGATCCTCTTCCATGGGGTCCTCCACGCCAGAGCGGTGTGTGGGTACGCCAGCGCCACACAAGATCGGTTGAGCCATCATCTTCGCGTTCGTTCTTCTTCGATTACTCTTCGCTTCGTTCTTCGCGTTTCGTGCTTCGTTCTTCTTCGTTCTTTGTCTGATGATCAGAAGAGAAGTGGCTTGGTGGTGGGTCTGGATACCGACAGCTGCTTTGTGGTGCGAGATCGAAACGGCTTGGATTGTGTTGTAGCTCTTCTGTTCGAAAGATGAATGAAGGGCTGGGGAAACCACAAAAACCTTGCTCCCGCAGGACAAGTTGGAAATTTCGCAAGGTGCAAGGGCTTCTTTCTTCTGGCTTCACCGAAGCGGTGTCGTGTTGATTGCCTTTTGTTGCCTCTTGCTGCTGGGCTCTTGGGCAAGCGTGCGGCCACGCCACAATCCATCACACCTGATGGTGATGATCGTCTTCTTGAATGAATGAATGGATGATTGAAGCTAGATGAATGAATGAATAAATGAATGAAGGAGGAGTTGAAGAAGGGTCCGGCCGGGGCGGCACTTACACTCCGAAAGTGTGCTCACTTCATTCGTCAAATCACTGACGCACACACCCGAGGAAGAACAAGAAGGCAAGAGGAGATAACAACAACAACAACGCTTGGCTCGTGTGCCGGCCATGACATCCGCGAGGCGCTTAGTTGGCGATCTTGAGGCCCTTCTTTCCCTTGCCCTTCCTGTCGCCCTTGCGGCTGCCCATGCCCATGCCTGCGATAGTAACGAAGAAGAGGGACATCAATCATCGACGATCGCCAAGAACGAGGTAGAGGCGGTAGTTGGGGGGAGGGGGTGGTGCATACCCATCATGGACCCACGCATCATGCTGCCCGGACCGCCCATGTCGATGTCACCCATGTCGAAGTCGTTCCACCCCCTACCCCGATCACCGCCGGTAGTCTGTGATTGATTGTTACGACGTGGTGAGCGAACGAGGACAGAACACTGGGCTGGTGCGTCTTGATGTCACAGAGAAGAGAA
>NW_004457396.1:170913-190406 GCF_000313135.1 Acanthamoeba castellanii str. Neff
GTAGCGGCGGCAAGGTCAGCACAATGGGGGAAGTCAGGGGGAGAGGCCGAAGACGCTTATTACCATCCTAAGGATCGCCTTCTCAGCATCCTTGGGCGACGCGAGCTTCACGCTCTCGGCGATCTGGCTCAGGGACAGCGTCAAGAAAGTCTGCGTATGGCGCTTGATGTTGCGGCGGTAGAGGTCCTGGATGCACTGCTTCACCAGACCGAAGTTGTTGTCCTGGTGTCCATCGCGCAAAGAGGGGTCGTTAGCGCAAGGGCTAATGAACTGGCGGCAGGGGGTACATGAATGCACAGGGGCAAG
Organism: Acanthamoeba castellanii str. Neff; assembly: GCF_000313135.1. Lineage (NCBI taxonomy): Eukaryota > Discosea > Longamoebia > Acanthamoebidae > Acanthamoeba > Acanthamoeba castellanii. The sequence goes on from NW_004457396.1 coordinate 171,220, forward strand.
ATACCTTGGTGAAAACCTCCGCATGCTGGGTGGCAACCTTGTGCAGTTCGTCGGTGTTGTTGGAGGCGTAGGCGTTGGCAAAGTCCTGGTACTGCGGGCACAGGCCCTTGAGGTTCCTCTGCACGATGGACGAAGTGTACTTGGGTGCCGGCTTGACCGCTCCCTGGTGCAGCAGCGACACCAGGACGTACTTCTTGTAGCACTCGGCCATCACCGCGCTCAGCACGATAGCGGGCACAGTGAAACCCTGAGAGAGACGAGAGGGAGGGAGGGAGGGCCGATAAGCTGACTGTTGTGGCAACATAACAGGTGGGTAGCGCTTACCATCTTGAAGAACTCGAGCGCCTTGCCAAAGTTCTTGACGCCAGTGTAGATCATGCCGCCATAGTAGAAGAAGCGGAGGACGTCCCTGGCCTTGAGGTTGTAGCTCTCGGGGTTGGCGAGGGCAAGCACTTCGTCGGACAGGACAGGAAGGGCGGCGCGGTAGTCCTTGGCAAGGAGGCACGTCTGAAGGAAGTCGGCATGAAGAGGGGTGAGGCTCTCCGAGTTGGGGCGCAACTTGGTGATGGCAATCTTGAGCAACTTGATGGCGGCAAGCGGCGTCTTCTGCTCTTGATGGATCTCAGCGAACTTCTGGCAGACCCGAGCAACTGTGAATTTACAACAATTGGCAGACATTCAAGTAGGCATGTTAATGGCACACAAGCATCTTTCAAATTGCCAAGGCGAAAAGGCATTGGAGGGAGGGGGGGGGCACGCACACTTGGACGGGGCGAGGCGCACTTGTGTGGTGTTGGCAACAGGAATGAGTGCGCGCACCTGCGCGACGTAGCGAGCAGGGTCAACGGCACCTGCGATCGATTTCACCGCCCTGCAAGTTCCCAACATGAGCGAAATGTCCATTATAACCATTAATCAAATTAGCATATACGTACAAAATGTACATCCATCCAAGGGTGTGAATCTTAGGATCAAGGATGGAAAGGGCCTCGTCCAAGTGGGGCAGGTGCTTGAAAAGCACTTCCTCGGCCTTCTGCAGAGTAGACCTGAGGTTCTTCAAGTCCTTCTCGCTGTTGACATCGGTCGTCTGTATGGCCGTGATCAGCTTGTCCATCTTCTGCTTCTCAAAAACCAATTGTGTTGGGGTGATGATGAGCGCCCTTCTCGCCTCAGAGAAAATGGTGCAAAAAAATACTTCTCTGAAAATGAATTTACGCCTCTGCACGATTTGTGTACAATCAGAGCGCCAACAAAACACAGCAAAAATAATATTCTGAGGGAAACTCGGAGTTGCAGCACGCAAGGAAGGCAGCCAGTCGATCAACCGCAACCACAAGGCCAGAAGCTCGAGCAAGAAGACCAGGCAGCATGAGCAAGTACAGCGAAGAGGAGAAGGCAGCCTTCCGTGCGGAGGAAGACAAGGTATAGGTTTTTTTAAGCCTTTACTTTTTCTTTAAATCTTAATATTTGATTATTGATGTTTTAATCCAGAAAATAGAGGACATGAAGGTCCGTCTGTTGGCGGAGGGGCGGGAAGTCGACTACGAGCTGCACGACGACTTCACACTCCGGCGCTTCCTGCGTGCCCGTGGAGGCGACCTCGACAAGGCCTACGACATGTTCACGGCGAGTCTCCAGTGGCGAAAGGAACATGGCGTGGACACGATCCGCGAGACAGCTCCGCGAGACAACAAGAACTTTGCTCTTCTCGTGAAGTACTGGCCTGGTACGCCCCTGATGAGACGTAGATGTGTATTACTTAAGCAGCCCAAGCTGATGACCATCACCTTCTCTCCTCCACCGCAGGTCGCATGTACAAAACCGACAAGACCGGAGTTCCTGTGTACTATGAACGCATCGGTGCCGTGGACGTCAAGTGCGTCTTCTTCGCAGTACAGCCACACTGCGACGCAGCATCTCGCACTGACGCTCTCGGCTTCTTTATTTCTACATTTGTTCAACAACCACCATTGTGCGAACAGGGGCTTGGTGAGCTCTGTTCCCGCTGAAGACATCACTTCGTTCCACATCCACCAGCAAGAGGAAGCCCGAGCCCTGTACCAATAATTGCTCCTCCTTGTCTCAGCCATGCGGCCATCATCCAGCCATGGCGTACTAACCGCCCCACCTCTGTTTGTGCCGACTGCAGTAAGCAGCGCCTGAGTAAAGAGGCGGGCAAGTCGATGTACGCAAACATCGTGGTCGAGGACCTTGCGGGGTTGGGGATGAGCCACATGTACACGCCCGGCATCGATCTGTTCAAGAAGATCATCGCCATGGACCAAAACAACTACCCCGACACGCTGAAGGTGCGTACCTGACCTGCGTCATCTCCTTTGCCCGCTTGAAACTCTGGCATACATGAGCATCCACACCGCCGACGGCCCAGCACCAACCCAATTCCGTTGGTGTGCGCGTAGGCCTACTATGTCATTAATGCGCCCAGTCTCGTGTCGGTCGGTTGGAGTATGATCAAACCACTTCTTGATGCCAGGCACGCCCGCCACACGCCCCCCCCCTCTTCCCAGTGCAGTCTCCACTGTGCTGACTCACGCTTCCCCTCTAGGACGCGCAACAAGGTCAAGATCATGGGCGGAGATTACAAGGACGCTTTGCTTGAGGTATTCAAATGACAACACAACTGCTGCGAACATTGATGATGACAATATCGTGTTGGTGATGCCAACCCTTGGTGTGCCTTCTCCCGACGTCAATCCAACGTGCAGGTCATTGACGAGGAGAACCTGCCGGAGGAGTACGGCGGCAAGAGCACCTGCGAGGGAGGCTGCGTGCCGGGTGGCGGCAAGTTTTGCGATCAGAAGGACGACGGGACGTCGTACAATCCCCTGCAAGCCACCGTCGGCCGGAAGGGTGCGCCACCTCTCGCCTCTCGTGCTTCCCCCAGCCACAGCCAATGCGAGTTGAGTTCTCCTCACAGCCTGCGCTACGGTTTGAGTACAGATACGTTTGAGGCCAAGCTGAACATTGATAGGGAAGGAAGCACGCTCTCCTGGGAGTTCAGCACCAAGAGCCACGACATCGGCTTTGGTGTCTTTTACTCCCCTGATGGAGAAGCCAAGGTGCAGTACACCCGTTGCAATCTGTTGGTGTTGCTTCTTATCCACACCACACAAATTCATTGCGGCATGTAAACAGAACCGCGAGACGGTCGTGGGATCGGAACGATTCAATGCCCACGAGAGCACGGTGCAGGGTCACCTTGTCGCCAAGAGGGCCGGCACCTACATCCTGCAATGGGACAACACCTACTCGTACATGAAGAGCAAAGCCCTCACCTACCAGGTACGCACCTCATGCGACACGCGTGTCTCGCCACTCACCAAGTGCCACTCACCGCGCGCGCGTGCAGATTTTCATCAGCCCGCCCAGCGAAAGCGACACCACGGCCTAGCCAGAACAGAACAACAAGAGTGCACCCCGCCCGTGCTTTACGAAACAACCCCCCATTTTTGTTATTTATTATTGCTCAGCCGCAACTAAAACGAGTTTGCTGACCCCTCCACCAAGCCATCGCCATGTTCCCGTGCGCACGCGATGATGTGCCTCATCATCGTTGTCGTCGGCTTCTTCTCAAACCTTAGGTGAGCGCCTCCACGTCACGCACCACGAGCTACACCGCGAGTAAGGTCCGCGTCAGGTGGCCACCTTCCTTTCATGGCCATAAGCTGCGCCCTTTCCGTTTAGGTTATGTATGACGCGAAAAGCGAAAGTGGGCCAGTGTCGACAAACTATCTCGACAAGGCCTTGAACAGAGACAAGTTGGTTGCGGCTACACGGTGCGGTGGTAGTTGCTAGCTGACGATTGAAGCCCCGGCCTCACTGCACGCCCCCCCCCAAGCCTACGCCCCTGTATCTGCCTCTACTTCCTCTCGGGCCGGCCTCTTGACCGCTACTCGAGCCTAGGATCTCTGCCTCCCCCCCCAAGTAGCGCATGGAGCGGGTATCCCCCCCCCAAACATTCCACCTCTACTCGTGTGCCGTACAAGCACTCACTCAGAACTGGGCATAATAATCTCCTGCGTAGCGCGCGGTACACGCTGTGGTGCTCAATGACTTCACCTACGCGGAGAACAAAGAAAATATCACCCTCACCAAGGATGACGTTGTCGACGTACGCTCTCTCCCATGCACTACTCTACTCTCCTCCCTGCTCTTCTCTCTTGAGTGAGAGGTGGGCTGATCTAGTGACCGTCCCACTTACGAAGGTGCTCTCGCGGCCTGGGCCGTGCGACGGGCCGGACCCGAGTCTCATGTTCAAGTTCAAGTCTCGTGTGGGCTACATACCATCATCTTACCTATCAGGCCAAGTCCGTCTTCCGCCAGGCGGTACGTTCACGCACTCACGCGCGCACAACACACACGCACACACACAACACAGACGCACACGGGAGGGTGCTGATACTGGACCGGCAGGACGACTCGGCCGCATTGTGAGATGTCAGACACAAGAGGAAAGCACCGGAAGGGACGACATTCTCCACGTACAGGCGGACGACATCATCGTCATGTCCAAGATTCCGCCCGCAGAGGTGCATACCACCGTGTTCTGCTGACGTGTCAGCATTTGTGCTCTTCCCTGAACCCACACCTTTTCCTCCACTGAATACAGGACTGGTGGCTGGGTGAGATCATTCATTCCAAGAATCACCCAGAGAATTTTAGCCTTAAAGGTCCCACACCCGACACGCACTCGCACATGCCGCTCGCCTGTGCTGATGGTCATTGTTTCCGTCCTCAATAGGGGCCTTTCGGCCCAAGGTGGTGAAGATCCTCGCCGTTCACCCGCACACGACCGTCGAGCATGCGCCCCTGTCCTCCTCTCAGGGGACCGCGGGTGGTGGCTTGATGGGCTCCAATGCACTCTCGCCCCGTGGCCACCTCCAAAAGCAGCCCTTGCCGTCGGCCTCCTCTCCTCCCCTCGCTGATTCCATGTTCTCAGTAGCCGCCGTTGATGACAACCACATCGTCGTGCTTCAAGAGGAACTCTTACAGGTGCTCCCTCCCTCATGCTTTACCTGTTTCGTGTCGTTGTGTGAATGTACTCAGTTTCTGTTTTTGTTGGCGGGGGGGGGGGCTATGTAGTATCTCCTAGCGAAGGATATGCTGCTATTCTCCTGGTTGTGCGAGGTCGTCGACGGCGCTCACACCGCACCGCTCGCGCAAGCGGTAGTTCACCTCTTCAAGATGAACGGCTTCATTCCGCAGCTGATCAACACAGTCATTGAAATCGAAGTAAAGCGAACACGTACGCGCTACACCAATAGCCGATGGTGGGTGGAAATCAGTCTGACCAAGTCCTGATGTGCGTGCGTGCTGTGCGCAGATCAACCATCAACATTTTTCCGAGACAACACGTTGACGTCGCACGTCGTGTCAACGTACAGCCACGACATCGGGAAAGACTACATTCTCTTAGTACTCAAGGGGCTCATTCGGTCGACCGCCAGTTACTCGGCGGAGACTCTCGAGGTGCCTACACTCTCTGATGATGGGTGGCTGAGTGCGCCAGCGCTGACGTCGTTCCCTACAGATCAACCCACACATGATCAACCTGTCCGTCACGACGCTGGAAGAAAACATCTCCAAGCTGAGCAGTGTTATTCAGTTGTATCTCGATGTCATCACGGCCTCTGCCGCTCATCCTCCCCCTGTACTCTACCCTCCGTTCCCCCAAAGCCCCACGCACACGTGTAGCTTTCTCCCGCTAACCTCACCCTCCACTCCACGCATAGGATATTTCGCTACTTGTGCGCCCACCTGCGAGCGAAGGTGCTCACCAAGTTCCCCGAGAGCAAGTACTCGGCGATCGGCGGGTTCTTCTTCCTTCGCTTCCTGTGCCCCGCCATCGTCAGCCCCGAAAGCTATGGCCTTGTGGACAGCGGTATTCTTTTTTAATTTTTAATTTCGATTTGGTTTCGATCGATTGCTCACTGTCTCGCCCTTCAGGTGCGGCAACGCTCACCGGCGCTAACAGGCGCCCGCTGATACTCGTTTCCAAGGTGCTGCAATCGATAGCCAACGGAGTGCAGTTCGGCAAGAAGGGTATGCGTCTCTCGATTCTCCGCATCATAGCAGCGAATTGTTTTCCAAACCCAGAGCTCTCCCTCGAACATCAGAGCCGTACATGATCCCAATGAACGAGCTGATGCAGGTCAACATCGCGAAAGTGCACAACTTCTTCGACGACCTCGCGGTAATGGCGCCTGGTGATGGCTTTGCCTCTCTTCTTTGCCTCGTTCTTACTCAACAACGCTTTCTTTTTCTCTTGTTCATGCAGGACATCGCCGGGCTGGAGGACCAGTTCGTGATGGGCAATCTGGGCCAGAGGGAACTCACCTTCCGGCCGGACCAGCTCGCCAAGTACAATTGTGCAATCTGGTCGCGCCATCTGCAACAGCACAACTCACAAAAACAATCAATCGTTCTTCACCCCCAGGGTGCACGCCGAACTCCATTTACGGTTTGGGGTCATCAAGGCCCATGTGCTGGAAACGGTGGAGCAGTCTACGGAATCGGTGCGTTATCGTTCCTCGCAGCCACATGCGGATAGACTTGTGCTTTTGCTGACGATGTGTTGTTGTCGCGCGGCAGGGGAAGCACAAGGTGGGCATGCTCGATGCGCTAGAGAAGCTATTGAGCAAGCTGGGCCTCCCCAAGCCGGTGGAGGTGGAGACCGTGGCGGAGGAAGAGGTGACCAGCCCCAACCTAAGGCCTCCCCCGGTTTTTTGTTCTCTCACACACACACGCACACGCGCACGCGCACACGCGCACGCACACACTCGACTGTGCATCTACAGGTTCATCTGCCCCAACAGAAGAAGACGTTCTTCAGGACCTCCTCTCGAGACTCCAGTTGTACGCTCCGCATCGCAACGCGGTCTCGGGTGGTTCTTGTTGCTCTCTCGCCACTCACACTCACTCTGGCTCGGTGCTGCAGCGCTGCGCCGGAAGGAAAAGGTGGAGTTGGAGAAAGGCCGATCGAAAAACAGCATCACGGAAGAAGCCGGAAAGGCGCCGGCCTCGCCGAAGCTGCCGCCCAAGCGAAACACCCCGCTCACTGATGACGAGGTGCCAGTGTCGCACCCTGCGTCCACACACGCGGGCTGGATGCTGCTGAAGGGCAACCCTCAGAACACGCTCAAGCTCCGAAATAAGTGGAAACGATTCTACTTCCTCCTCGTGGTACGACATTGGCACTCACCGCACACGGCACACGCACACGACACACACGTGCAGCTCACGCGCACGGTCTCTCGCGTTTTGTAGGAATGGGAGCTGCACTATTACAAGCCGGGAGACACAGTCAAGAAAATGGGGACCATCGACATCAGCACGGCCACCGTCTCACAGAATCTGGCGGCGCTCTGGGCTCCGCCCTCGATTCCCAAGGCGCCCAACAAACCCGGTACGACGCTCAGTCTCTATTCTGTGGCTGACGGAGCACATCCAACCAACTCTTTCCCTTTCACGTGTGTAGCCAAAGGGCAGTTCCAGTTCGAGCTGGCCTTCCCGGACAGGCCCGTCCTGCATTTTTCCCTGACCCCGTCCGCCTCGCAGCTGGATCTTGAAAGGTGGATGGACGCCATCAACAAAGGTAGTCAATGCGCTGTGGTCTCCACTTGCGGGGTGAGCCCACTCGACTGATACAACTTTTATTACATGTTTCACGCACACGAGCAGCCAAGGACAGTGCAGTAGGTCGGCTGCCGCCGGTGCTCTCTCCACGGGGCGTGCTACCGTCGGGTGCCAATTCCATAACCCCTCCTCCATTGACCCTGTCCCTCTTCAACCTTCAAACAAGCAACGAATTCCAGCCAGGTACACGCACACGCACCTCCGCACACGCACCACGCACCATACCACGCACACGCACACGGCGCCACTCCACACCCACAACGCGTTCTGACAAGATGTGGATACTCAACAGGCAGCCCGTCGTCTTACGAACGCGCGTCGGCAATCGAGATCGGCAGCGCAAGCCCGCGGGTATACTGAAACTTCTTCTCTGTCGTGCGTGTACTTTCTTCAGATGTTGACTGCGACCCAACTACCACCGCACAACAGCAGCACTTGTCGGAGATCGAGCGGACGCTCAGCCCAGTGGGCAGCCCGCGCAGTGCGGGCTATTTCAACTTCAACACCTTCAACACCTTCCACACCAGCGGCCCCGACGAACCGGAGACCGAGACCGGAGGCGGCAGCGCCATCGTGGGGCGTGTGAGGATCGCGCACAGTCCCTCGATGCGCGTCGGAGGATCCACGCCCGCGGCCGAGACCGTCGAGCAGCGGAAGAAGGCCAAGACCGCCAGCTGGGGCAAGATGGAGATGTTCGAGCGGCTCATCAAGGGCGCCGATGACAAGATGCAGCAGCAGCAGCAGCAACATCAGCAGCGAGAGCGGATCGCACGCCGAGAGAGCGAAAAGGTAAGAACAACCACACCGGCAGCGCCAGCAGCGCCGGCAGCACCGTCAACGTCGCCGGCGAGAGCGCAGCTCAGTCCACCACCACCACCTCTGCGGCCAAAGAGTGGCGCGCGGCCGCGGTCAAGCCGCCGCCGCCGCCATCGCCCACCACCCCGCCCAAGCTGTCCAACAGCGCCAACATCGCCAACAACACCAGCCCGCCGAGCGGCGGCACGAGCCGGATCGGGCTGATGCCGGCCCGACCTGACGAAGGCGACTATGCGTCCATCGTACGATGTTGCCCTCTCTTTTCAATGCTCTCTTCATATCAATGATGAGTGCTGAACCAACTCACTTCTTTGTGCGTCGTTGCAATGACGTTGTGTAGGTGCGAATGCTTTCGAAGTTGACGCAGAGCGTGGAGAGACGGTTAGACGTGGACAGGGCGCTGCTGGGGCGACGCAACAGCGACGGGTCGCTGACCGCGGGCGCGGGCGAAGCGAGGGAGATCCTCGAGAGCAGGCTGTCGGCGCTCACCGCGGCCTTGGCCACGCTCAAGACCATCAAGTTGTAGTGTTGTTGGCGCTCATACCAACACTAACGGCCTCGCAGCACAAAGATGAATGTAAAGTTATTGCTCACGGCGTGGCCACTCTTTGAAGCGATGAGGGATGGCTCTCGCAAGAGAAAAGGACTGGAGGGAGAGCGGCGTGCGATTCACAATTACATTGAACGATGCGAGAGCGGTAGCTTAGCTAGAGCGCTAACATTGTCTAACACATGAAATGGGAAGCGCCGGCGTAGAATCGAGGGGGGTGATGGTGGTACGGGAAAACTAGTCGGTCTCCTCCTTGGCGCCAGCAGTGACGTAGTGGAAGAGGACAATGATGAGGAACACGCTGCAGCCCATCAGGTTGGCCAGCACGCCGAGTTGCACGTCGTCGATCATTTCCTTGTATGGGGCTGAGAAATGCCAAAATTAAGAAGATTCAGCTCCACGCAATGAACAAGAGTCGCGACACACAGTGCGCTACTGCGTAAGAAGCGAAGATATCTAGAGGACGTACTCTAGGCCTTGATGATGACGCAGATCGATTCTGGGTCTTAGATTAGATAAAATTTGTGTTTTTCTGTATTTCTCTTTTCTCTTTCATTAACAAAAGGAAAAGAGAGGGGCTTCCGTTAGGCGGTCGCAGTCGAGTTGGGGAAGGTGGCGTTGTTGATGTTGCTGATGGCAGCGCTCGGGCAGCTGTGCAGCAGGTTCACCTGGACCGATGCCGTGATGTCGACCTCGCCTGCCAGCACTGGAGTCGTTGCCTGCGTGGCCGCGGCAGCATCTGGAGTAGGGCGCTTGTCAGCTGTACGCTGAGAACAACAAACAAGTTGGGGGGTACCCTTACTGATGGAGGAGGAGGGGGGATTGAAGGCGGGCGAGAGGTTGATGGTGCCCACGCCTACGATCTCGCACCCGAGCTCACTCACGACCAGCCTTGCGTTGGCTATGCCGTTCGCCACCGCCAGCCTAGTCGCCTCCTGCTGCGCCGTCGTCACTGTTGTAGTAGAAGGGGGTAAATTATGAGGCCAGCCAGACCCGGGCAAAAGGTGTTGCGGGGCTCAGCGCCGCACCGTTGTTGTCCGAAGGGATGAGCTGGACCGAGTTGATGGTGTTCGCCCCGGCGGCGACGGCGGCGTCGATGGCCTGGCCCGCTTGGTCGGCCGGCACTTCGAAGCTCACAATGTTGGTCGCTCGGAAGACGGTCTGAGGCTGCGCCCCAGAACCAGAGCTCCCCGAGAGAGGGAACGGCGTAGGGCTCGGGAAGCTGAGCTGCGTCAGCGAGATGCTGCTCGTCTGCAGTTTGGACACCTGTGGCAATCAAGAAGAGGTGAGAAGAGTGTAAATGAAGAAGATGATGATGGCGATGATGATGATGATGATGATAAAGTACGTTGAGCGCCTGGAGAGCGGCGACAATGGCCTGGGAGGAATTGGCGGCGGCGGCCTGGGCTTGGCTGGCGTTGGAGGAGTCAGCCTGGACGCCCAGCTCGACCCGGGCGATGTCAGCGGGGATCGTTACGGAGCCCTGGCCGGTCGCCGTGACCACGCTCGAGGTGACATTCACCTCCTGCGCCCAGGTCGCGTGGCAGCAGAACAGTGCGGCTGCGCACAAAGCCAAAATCGTTGCAAAGCGCATCATTTCTTCGTGTTGCGTGTGGTTGTGTGTTGCGTGTGGGCGTGGTTGTAGATGCGGGAGGTGGTGAATGAAGCTATCGTCTTGTTGCGCGCTATTGTACGCTCGAAATTGGCCCAAGAGGGTGACGCGGTCCCCACTTCCCTGCCAAATTTCGGCCATCGGACCTAAAACGATAGGGAACTGTATTCAGAGGGGGGAGATGAGGAAGCGCTACACGGCCACTCGCGTGCCGCAGCCGCCGCAGAAGCCCTGGCCGGGCTTGAGCTCCTCACCGCACGAGCCGCAGCTGGCCTGGGACTTGCGGTAGCACTCGGTGTGCCAGTCCTGGCCCTTGACGATGGTCTTGAGGCCCTGGTCCACGCCCGCCACCAGCTGCACTCCGCAGCCCGGGCACGACGACACCTGCGCCGCGAGGCCCGCCGACGGACCCCGGGTGGGGTTGGCCTTCTCGTAGCATTCCTTGTGCCACTCCTGGCCGCGCGCGATGGTCTTCATCGCCGTGTCTTGGCCCACCACCATGTGGCCCTGGCAGCCCGGGCACTTGCTCGTCTGCGCCGCGAGACCCGCCGACGGACCCTTGGTCGGGTTGGCCTGCAACCGGAAGATCGTATCTTGTGAGTCGGTGTCGGTGTTGTGTGTGTGTGTGCGTGTGCGTGTGCGTGTGCGTGTGCGTACCTTCTCGTAGCACTCCTTGTGCCACTCCTGGCCGCGCGCGATGGTCTTGGTCGCGGTGTCCTGGCCCACCACCATGCCCACACCGCAGCCGGGGCAATGGCACACCTGCGCCGCGAGGCCCGCCGACGGACCCTTGGACGGATAGGCCTTCTCGTAGCAGTCCTTGTGCCACTCCTGGCCGCGTGCGATGGTCTTGGTCGCGGTGTCCTGGCCCACCACCATGTGGCCCTGGCAGCCCGGGCACTTGCTCGTCTGCGCGCCGAGACCCGCCGACGGACCCTTGGTCGGGTGCGCGATCTCGTAGCACTCCTTGTGCCACTCCTGGCCGCGCGCAATGGTCTTGGTCGCCGTGTCCTGGCCCACCACCATGTGTCCCTGGCAGCCGGGGCACTTGCTCGTCTGCGCGCCGAGGCCCGCCGACGGACCCTTGGTCGGGTGCGCGATCTCGTAGCAGTCCTTGTGCCACTCCTGGCCGCGCGCGATGGTCTTGGTCGCGGTGTCCTGGCCCACCACCATCTCACCCTGGCAGCCGGGGCACTTGCTCGTCTGCGCCGCGAGGCCCGCCGACGGACCCTTGGCCGGGAAGGCCTTGTCGTAGCACTCCTTGTGCCACTCCTGGCCGCGCGCGATGGTCTTGGTGCCCGAGTCCTGGCCCACCACCATGCCCACACCGCAGCCGGGGCAATGGCACACCTGCGCCGCGAGACCCGCCGACGGACCCTTCGAGGGATACGCCTGCGCATACCACACACCATTAGGCCATGTTCGCGTGTGTATGCGGTTTGTGCGTGTGCGTGCCTTCTCGTAGCAGTCCTTGTGCCACTCCTGGCCGCGTGCGATGGTCTTCATTGCGGTGTCCTGGCCCACCACCATGTGGCCCTGGCAGCCCGGGCACTTGCTCGTCTGCGCGCCGAGGCCCGCCGACGGACCCTTCGAGGGATACGCCTGCGCATACCACACATACCATTAGGCCACGTGTGCGTGTGCGGTGTGTGCGTCTGTCAACGCATTGATGCGCGTGCCTTCTCATAGCAGTCCTTGTGCCACTCCTGGCCGCGTGCGATGGTCTGTGCCGTGTCCCTGGCCCACCACCATGTGGCCCTGGCAGCCCGGGCACTTGCTCGTCTGCGCGCCGAGGCCCGCCGACGGACCCTTGGTCGGGTGCGCGATTTCGTAGCACTCCTTGTGCCACTCCTGGCCGCGCGCAATGGTCTTGGTCGCCGTGTCCTGGCCCACCACCATCTCACCCTGGCAGCCGGGGCACTTGCTCGTCTGCGCCGCGAGGCCCGCCGACGGACCCTTGGCCGGGAAGGCCTTCTCGTAGCAGTCCTTGTGCCACTCCTGGCCGCGTGCGATGGTCTTGGTCGCCGTGTCCTGGCCCACCACCATGTGGCCCTGGCAGCCCGGGCACTTGCTCGTCTGCGCCGCGAGACCCGCCGACGGACCCTTGGTCGGGTGCGCCTGGTCGTAGCACGGCTTGTGCCACGTCTTTCCGCCCAAAACCACACGCTCGCCGCCCACGCTCGCCGGCACTGCCATCACCATCACCACCACCACGCTGACGTCAGCACATGTCATCATCAACATCATCAACGCCATCGTCATCATCAGCGTTGGGAGGAGAAGGTGGTGGTACTGGTCTGGGAGCAGCCGGGGCAGGTCTCGAAGCTGCCGCCGACGGTCGAACCGGTGGCGGCGGCTCCGCACTTGACGCAGAACCTGCCGTTGAACTGAGCACCTGCAGATGCGCGAGTAGAGAAGGAGATGATGGATTCAGGTCACCTTCCTCTTCTCCTCTGATCCTCCTTGCCTTTTCATCCTCCTCCTCATCCTCGTTGTTCCACTTTTCATCTTCTTCCACTTCCACTTCCACAAATGCTATCACCCCTCTTCTTCTTCGTCACCTTCGTCGTTTGTTAATTTTATAATTAATCACTAGTTTAAAATCGCGAGTAAAAAGAAGAAAATAAAATGGTTATTTATTCAACAGGGGATGGATGAGGGAGGGCATACCACAGCTTGTACAGAAAACCATTGTCTATGTATATCTATAAATGTCTATGTAGCTGCCGGTAGTTGGGTGATCGGACCTAAAAGAATGAAAGCGGTGGCCTTGATCTTTCTCTCTTGTTGTATGATGTGAAGAAGTGTGAGCTTAGGACTCCTCCTAAAACACCAAAGTGCAATTAGGTTGACTCACAAAGTGGGGTTGCAGCCACTGGGAAAGAACGAAAGGGAAAAGAATGGCGTCCGTCGTTTTCTTTCTCACCTTTTTTTCCCCTTGTTTGGTTCGTGCCAAGGAGACGCGTCCGTTGGGACAAGATCCCCGCTCATGGCTCAGTGCAGTGAAGTATGGTTGGAGAATGAATCGTATTGAATCGCTAATGAAAGCTAAGGGAATGTAGAAAACAACAAGTTGCACTTGAAAGAGATAGATAGATGCGGTAGCGTCGGGGGTTGGCACTTGAGCTCCGTCGGCAGCTGAATGGCTCGGCTCATCAGTTGTCGCACTCGGGCATGCACTGGCGTTCGTGGGGGCAGCTCTGGCCGGCCTTCAGGTAGACGCCGTGGTCGTTGGGGTAGCACCCGTTGCCGTCGGCGTAGAACACGCCCTTGGAGGTCTGGGTCGGATAGCAGCCGCGGCCGTCGCGGTAGTACCACTTGCCGTTGATCAGACGCGGGCAGCACCCATTGCGGTCCGGCTTCTGGCCACCGGGGCACTGCTGCTTGGTCGTCGTCTGCTGTTGAGTCGTCGTCTGCTGCTGGGTCGTGGTCTGCTGCTTGGTCGTGGTGGTTTCCTGGGGAGTCGTGGTCTGCTGCTTGGTGGTCGTGGTCTCCTGCCTGGTCGTGGTGGTCTCGCGAGGAGTGGTGGTCTGCTGCTGGGTCGTGGTGGTCTCCTGAGGAGTCGTGGTCTGCTGCTTGGTGGTTGTGGTCTCCTGCTGGGTCGTGGTCTGCTGCTTGGTCGTCGTAGTTTCCTGAGGAGTGGTGGTCTGCTGCTTGGTCGTGGTCACCTCCTTGGTCGTGGTGGTCTCCTGCGGAGTCGTGGTCTGCTGCTTGGTCGTGGTGGTCTCCTGCTTGGTGGTGGTCGTCTCGCGAGGAGTGGTGGTCTGCTGCTGGGTCGTCGTGGTCTCCTGAGGAGTGGTGGTCTGCTGCTTGGTGGTGGTCACCTCCTTGGTTGTGGTGGTCTCCTGCGGGGTGGTGGTCTGCTGCTTGGTCGTAGTCACCTCCTTGGTCGTCGTGGTCTCCTGCGGAGTGGTGGTCTGCTGCTTGGTGGTGGTCACCTCCTTGGTCGTCGTGGTCTCGCGAGGAGTGGTGGTCTGCTGCTTGGTCGTGGTCACCTCCTTGGTCGTGGTAGTCTCCTGCGGAGTCGTGGTCTGCTGCTTGGTGGTGGTCTGCTGCTGGGTTGTGGTCTGCTGCTGGGTGGTCGTCTGCTGCTTGGTCGTGGTCGAGGACGAGCCGTCGGGCCTCACACAGCTGGGGTGGCACTGCTGTCCGCTCGGGCACGACTGGCCCGCCGGGTTGTAGACGCCGTGCTCGTTCGGGTAGCACCTGAGAAGCATCGATCATGAGGATTCCACATTCAACTGCTGGTAAGAAAAGATGCGAGATGAAGGTGGTACCCGTTGGAGTCAGCGTAGAAGACGTGGCCGCCGATGCTCTTGGGGTAGCACTGGTTCTTGACGTCGCGGTAGTAGCCGAAGCCGTTGATGAGCTGGGGGCAGCAGCCGCTGGCATCGGGCCAAAAGCCGCCCGGGCAGGGTCCGCCTTGGGCCGTCGCACTTGCGATCATCATCACAGCCGCCAGGGCAGTCAGCAGGAAGAGCTTGGAATTCATCGTCGAAGTCGAAGGCAGTGCTGCTGTTGTTGTTCTTGTTGATGTTATGTTGATGAATGTCCACTCTCCCGCTGCGTCTCCTTTTTGTGTTGGTCACCAGCCAATAAGCTCTGGCCGATGGCTGAGTTTGAGGGCCAATGGGAACGCCCATCGTTTCGTTTGAAAGAGACCACCCACCTCCGAACGTGGGCTCGCGGAATGGCCCGTGGCGGGCGCTGTAGCTGACGAAGCCCAAGCTGGCGCATGAGAACGAAATGGGTATGTTTGTCTCGATATTGCCAGCGCGTTGCATGGGCGATGGGGTGGCGCGCGAAGCCGGTTGTGTGTGATGATCAATGGGTTCAGGTACCTCAAGTGCGGGTGCGACTCACCAATGGAAAAGTTTCTTGCAAATCCTGTGACTCGGCCATCGCGCCTGCCCACTCACCCCGACGCTCTGGTTCAATCACCACCACTTGCAACAACACGCCAACTCAACCAACACCGGCGCCATACACACCCCAATTGCTGGATGTAACCCTAACAGTTAATACACGGAGTTACAAGTCCCATAATGCCTCGATTCGTGTGTGTGTGTGCGGGTCAAAGTGGCCGCACCCGCACTCAACAGTTCGCCGGCCCGCCTAAGCAGCGGGCTGTCACCGTGCTTGCGGGGCATGTGGGTGGAGGGATTGGTGGCGTGCGTAGACGAGCGAGGGTTTAGGCCCACGCCGAAGGCCGCTGCCCCATTCCAGAAGGAGACTCGACATTGTGGCCCTCTCGGAGGGGAGGGCTTCAAGGTCGATGATGAGCGTCGCACCGCCTCAGGCTGGTTGACAGAGCAGGGAAAAGACGCCGGTCCCCTTGGTGGAGGGATCACAGCCCTGAGTGGGTCCTCTCGGGAAGCTGCGTATCGACTCCAACACCTCCACTTTTTTGATCATGTTTCCAGTTAATCTTGCTCGCATAAGATTTGATTCGATCGAGCGATTGATCGATTGCTCGCTCATCTAAGCGGCCAGAAGAGATGTGAGACGTGGGACCCACCAGAGATTGATTCACTATGCCACGTCAGTCGAGGGCCACGTCGACCCAGTAGGTTTTCCTTTTCAGATTTCTTTTTCTTTTTGTCCTGCTTTATGCCCCTTGGTGAAGAAGGAGCCAACATCTTGCGACCAAGCCAGCAGGCAAGCGTAGAAGAATGAGGTAAGTCCAGCCTCCTCACCAATTCTCCTTTAAAGCCCGTTGGGCTTCTAACACTCTCCTCCTCAAGGAATGCCGAGAAGTGGTTGAGAGAGTTCGACATCTTTTCCAAAGTCGACCCCACGGCGCCACGCGTCAAGACCGTGTCCAGCGGAGCAGGTAAGCTTCCACTGCACGCCCTCTCCATTTCCTTCTTTTCGAACGAGTTGAGTTCCTCGGCTCACCTGACTGGGCTCGCACAGTGTCCATTCTCTGCTTCTTCCTGCTGGGATATCTCTTTCTCCAGGAGGTGGCCGAATACCAGAAGGCCGAGGTGACGTCGCAGGTGAGCGTGGACACCACCATACGCAATGAGTTCGACTCCCTCCTGGTCAGCCTCACCGTCGAGTTCCCAAGTACGCCGCTTCTTTTTCCCATGCTGGTGGGCTACTGAAGGCTAAGCCCGTCTCTGTGCAGACCTGGGTTGTGAAGATTTTGGAGTGGATGCCGCGGACTACACGGGCCACTTGCTGGGCGATGCCACAGGACCAGGCGGCACTCTCGTCAAGCGGCCACTTACAGCTGATAGTACGCTCTCTGGCCTCATCGTAGAGCAGTCTTATCGGCTGCTGCTCACGGTCAGGCTCGCTCACCCCCTCCAGATCGGAGGGAGGCAACAGGATGTCTGCTGACGGGCCACATGGCCGTAAGGAAGATTCGTGGCCAGTTCCAGATCAGCTCCCGCCGCTTCAATCCGTTCTCCATCTATGGTAGCGTGTCCCCCTCCCTCCTCTGCGCTGCGCGCCACCCAGTTGTCTTCAGTCCTTAAACAAGCACACCCCGACAGAGGACCACCCGCATCCACACCCCGAGGACAGCCTCCCGTTCAACGTGACCCACCGCATCCGCGAGTTGTCCTTCGGCCCCAAAGTGCTCCCCGACGTTGGGCCGCTCGACGGGATCGTGCAGACCATGCGCGAGGGTAAGTTGCTTGTTGGCTGTGGGGAAGAGCAGGACGGACTGGTCCTCACCACCTCTTCTTCTTCTTCTTCTTCTGCCTTGGCCGCAGGTGAGCGTAGCCAATACTCGTACTTCCTGCAGATTGTGCCGGCCTCTTACCACTACGCTGATGGTCGGGTCGTCGAGTACGTGCCAGTTTTCGTGTGCTGTGTGATGTCTTTGTTTGAGAACCCATCGACGTGTTGCTGACAGCCGGAGAACAGGTCCTACAGCTTCGCGTTCACGATGCACACAGAGTCGAGGAGCGAATTGGCACCAGGTGAGTGGAGTGTCCGTGCTTAGTGAGCCGCGCGTGTGTCGTGCCGTGTGTGGTGTTGGTGTCTCACCCACGCTCTTGATGCCGCATGGCCAGGTGTTTTCTGGAAGTACGACTTCTCGCCGTACGCGACGTCGTTGCGGGAGGTGCCCAAGTCCTTCTCGCACTTCATCACCCGATGCTGCGCCGTGATCGGGGGCACCTTCGTCGTCTTTGGTCTCCTCTCCGCCCTCGCCTCTCGTCTGGAGACCGCCGCCAAGAAGAGCAAGTAAAAACACCGTTGCCACCGCACACACGCACACCGATCGCGCACACGTAGCGGACACGACGTTGAACGGTTCATTGCGCGCGCAGCCAGGAAGAAGGAAAAGACATGTACATGAACGAGGAAGAGAGGTGAAGAGGAGAGGGCAGTAGAAAAGAGACGAGGAGTGTAGCGCGGCGGTAGTATGGCGACGTCGTCGTTCGGATCGCTGGGCAGCAGGCCACGCGAGCTTTACTTCAGCTGTCGTGCCTTGGTCTCTTGTCGGGAGGAGAGCCACCATAGTTGTGCTGCTGCGGGGGCTGATACGGTCTCGCTGCTGGGAGTTGAGAGGGTGAGACAAGGCGACAGGCGTTTTCTGTGTGGCAAGAGGTGTAAACGCACCGTTGCCGTATGGTTGGTGCTGTTGCTGTGGCTGGAAGCCGAAGCCGGTGTCGGGCGCACTCCGCTTGGCTCCTCCGTTCATCATTCCGTGGCCAAATTGAGGCGAAGACGTAGCAACCGGCGGCGATGACTGTTGCGTTCCGCCGTGCTGTTGTGACTCACTCATGGCAATGCTCAAGAAAGCGCTGTCGTCGTCATAACCTGCACGTAGAAGAAGGAGAACGAGAGTAAGCTTGGACAGCTGTTCAAAGTATCTTTAGGTGGTCGCTCGTACCATCGGTATAATCGGTTGGAGCAATCTCGCCACGACCGTCGGCCGAGTGCCCGTTGGCCAGTGGCGTCGCAGCGACGGCGGGAACTCTCGCAGCCTGCGGGGGGAACCCCGGCTGCGGTCGCCCACCCGCGATATTGGCTGTGTTGGCATTGTATCCGCCGGGCACAGGCACAGGGCCGGCCTTGAGCGACGGAGGTGGCTGGGTGAAGGTGGGCTGCGCGGGAGGAGGAAGCGATACGGGCTGCTCGTAGGACACCGTCGCCTTCTCCGCGTC
The DNA here is from genome assembly GCF_000313135.1 of Acanthamoeba castellanii str. Neff. NCBI lineage: Eukaryota > Discosea > Longamoebia > Acanthamoebidae > Acanthamoeba > Acanthamoeba castellanii. The sequence continues at coordinate 189,977 of NW_004457396.1, forward strand.
ATGTGCCGGGTTTGATACAGTTGGCGGTAGGTAGCCGGCTTCTCCCTAAATGAAGGTAATGGTGGTCAAGTCGTGTACGGTCTGGTTCAGACCAAAGAGGGTGCGAGAGAGAGACCGCACCTTCTTGGCGCTCTTGAGCTTCATGAGATGCTCCTTGTCGTACAGACAGTTGCCCAGAGCGTTACCAAACAATCGCAGTGCTCGCTTGCGGGCATCTGATACAGCCTCCTAGGTAGTTATTGTGGGTGAGTGAATGAGCTCAAGCTTGTTACTGGCAACAACGACGTCGACGCGAGAGCATTGAGGTGAGAACCTTCTTGGCGTTCTCGATTGCTGATCCCTTCTTGGGGTGCTCGGCCATACCGTAGCCGACATCTTCGTGGTAGGTGCCATCCTTGAGCATCACCTTCACCACAGCGGTCACGCCAAC
>NW_004457396.1:191696-215033 GCF_000313135.1 Acanthamoeba castellanii str. Neff
AAGACAGGATGACGATGCTGCCTCTGTCTAGCAGTATTGGTAGCTCACCACCAACTTCGTCCGAGCCTAGTTGAGCGCACGCGTGAGTAAGCAATGGTGGAGTGGGACTGGCCACGATTAACTCGCATACCGCCTAAGATGCCTGAAGGATAGGCGTGTGCCATGTCAAGATGATGTCGTCTCATGTGGTCAGGCGACGCGAACCGGAGGAGACGATCGTCACGAAGTGTGGTCGGTGGCTCGGGTGGAGCGGGGTAGGGTAGAATGTACAGACACCCATTTTCCTCGTTCATATCGTCAAGAGCGCACCACACCGATACGTAGGGCGGCACTTGTTCCTGTTCTAGGCCATGCACGTACTGGCTGTCCTGCATTTCGAGGCAACCAGAGGGTAAACAAGCAGAGTGTCCTGCCGCACAGAGAGAGTGAGAGGCCCGAGCGCACCTGGTGCATAACGAACTTGGATTCTTCGCCGGCGTGAGGTGTCTTCACTATGTACTGCTCGTTGAACTGGAGATTGTGCAAAAGAGTTTGCGCTCGGACCATCAAAAAACAAAGCACATGATCGAAGTGAGAATGCTGGTGACGTACCAGATAGAGGCCTTCTCCCATGAGCTGTTGGAGAATGTTGCATAGCATCGACCCGAAGAGGAGTTCGGCACCGATCCCAGGGCCGTTGAACTTACTTCGCATGGAGAGGTAGTCATCACGCGTCAGGCTGTCGCCTTCTATCTGCGTGCCGGTGACCAGCGTTCCCAGCGGTTCTGCGTGGGCGGGTGGGCAAGTCGGTGCGGTGCGGTGGTGGCAACATCGATATCGAAGGGGGTGGGGACAGGAGTACCGAGAATGCACCCGGCGCCCTGCTCGATGAGATTGTGCCGCCGGTAGGTGCGCAGAAGGCGCCCGCACTCAGTGCACAGCGCGTCCAGCACCGTGCCTGGCAGGACACTGTACAGGACAAGGAAGCCTCGGGCATGGAACTTGCGCAGCTGCTCCGGTGACAAGGCCGCCATTCTTGCGATGGGGGGGGGGGCAGCGCCAGTCTGAAGGCTTCTGAGCCTCTGAATTTATTAGTGTGTTATTCTTATTTTAATCTTTGAATAATCTTTTTGCGTAGTAGCCGTTTATTGTTGATGTCGACTAAACCACAAAAATACAAATCAAAAAGGAGGCGCAACGATCACAAGAACAATAAAAGAAAAGAAAACGACCCAAGATGGAGGCAGAGAGCTTTACCACCCCTGCCCCCGCCCCCACCCCAATGTCGAATGGGGTCGTCGCGCCCGCCCCGACTGCCCCGACTGTTGGAACAATCAACAACGATCAGCCAGCTCCCATCGTGCCCGCGACTCCAGCCAATGTTCCTATGCCATCGCCGGTCCCATCTTCCACGAACGTAGTTCCTGCCATCCCCTTTCCTTCGATGGTGGCGACCCCACCTGTCGTGAGGAGGGACGATGACCTTATGAAGCCCCCTACCACTGAACACCGTGGGCTCGATCTTCCCAAAAAACGAGGCCGCCGACCTGCCGAGCCCACTGCTGAGCCCCTACCTCTCCAGCCCCCCGTCAAGAGAGCCAGGGGAAGGTACCACAGTCTATCAATTTTATTAGTTTTATTAGTTTAAACTTGTATTTAATCCTTCCAGCAAGTATTTAATCCTTCCATTTTGCTCCATCTTTACGGTAATTTGAATTTTATTGAGAGTGGTGGCCAAAATTCAACCAAATCAATTTCCTACGCTGTACAAAGCTAGTAAATGGTGACATCGCCACATTATTATACATTTTACATCTCGAAGTTGCGCTTACGTCGCCAGCGAGGCGGCAGTTACCTTTTCCGGCTATTTTGTCTTATTAATTCGCCTTTTCCTTCCCTTTCCTTTCAGGCCGAGGTCGGTTGACTCTGCGTTGGCTAACGCTGCGGCTGCGGCGGCAGCGGCTGCCGGTGCCGCTGCTGGCCCGCCGCTGCCCAAGAAACGCGGTCGCCCACCAAAGATTAGGCCGCCCGTGAGCGAGGAGGAAGGTGCATACCACAACCCTGCTCTATCCACGTCTTGATGTTGTTTCCACTCTCTGTTGACCACCTCTCGCACAGCAGCCAAGGGAGAGAATGGGCCGCCCAAGAAGCGTGGAAGGCCGAAGAAGGAAGACGCCGAGAGGTACGCACAAACGCGCCCATTCGCTCTTTGGTAGTGCCTGACCCCTTGCTTCGGCCCCGCATGCAGGTCCAACCGAGACCAGTTGATCGCGGTGCAAGCCCAGCTCACCGCTCTCAAGACCGAAGTGAAGGAACTCAAGAGCCAGCTTGGCGAGATCAAGCAAGTCATTGTCAACCTGACCACCAAACAGAGCTAACCAGCTTCTAAGGTGCCTTTCGCCCCTCTCTCCTGTTTTTATTCGTGTATGGAGCATTCTCTCACGGCCTTCTTCGGTCCAGCAGCGCGTTCGCGGAGGGCACACGACGAACACAAACCCAATTTTCAAGAGTGAAAAGTGGTTATCCAGTTGTTGACGGCTTTGTAGTTATAGGTTGTTGAAGAGATTAACACACAGCCACTCACGCACATATCTCGCACCACGTCCTCGCGCCACCGTTCTCTTTTCTGTGGCAAAAGTGGTAAGCCCACACCTGTTCGCATTCGTTCGTAAGTTCTTCCTTTTGCCTTGACTGGGGCAGGCGCGTTACTGTACTGGTGCCGGAGTGGCCGATGCACTTCATCTCGGGGTTAGGTTGCCCTGGCCGTTGGTTGGCCTCTCCACCGTCGACAACACCATAGACACTCCCTCCCACCCCAACGGTGTGGACTCGGTGTACCTGTAGGCTCCATCGGTCAAAAGTGTCGACGTAAGGAAATGGCATTTTCCCAGTTATTACCCGACGCAATACAGGCCGCAACGAATCAGAGGTTTTTTTTGTCGGTCGTTTCTCTCTTTTTTTGAGACGTCTCAACCGTTGTGGTTGCCTCCGGAGACGAAGGTAGACTGGTTTGGTTCGCGTCGCGTGGTCTCTGTTCGACAGCGTGTGCTTGGCCCCTTCAGCCTGATTCGATCAGCCCTCGCGCATTGACGAGCCCTCGACGATCCTGCCTTCTACGACTGCGATACATGCCGCGAAGGTGGTAATCGGAAACTTGATCTGATTCTTCCATCTCGTTCGTTTCGTTAATCGGGCCGCCCGAGAAGACTCTCTCTACTTTCGCCTGGGAGAGCTCGATTCGAAACGAACTCGCCCTGGTCTACAGTTCCTCTTCGACCAGCGGCATCATCATGAATATAGACCTCCATGGATCCCACGCAGATTGCCCCATCCTGCTGGCCTGCGCCGAGAGCGATAAATCCTCCTCCTTCGGCTCAGTTCTCATTGAGACCCGCACGATGAGCTTCGACGACATCAACGACTGCGAGAGCCTCTTCTCTGCTACCTCTCCCTTCTTCCTCCATTCACCAGCTTCCACCTCTCCATTCGGCTCCTCCAACAAGGCCAAATCTTTCGTCCTCTCTTGTTCTTCCACACTTCGAAAGCGAACAAAGGCCTGGCTACACGACGCACGACATGCGTGGTGGCCGCTCGTTGCCGATCTCGCTCCCAAGCTCCAACGAATTTCGACCCTCGCGTCCAGCTTCGGCAAGGACATCACGCGTGCCCTCGTCCTCATCACCTTCGCCACCTGCATCATCCTCTTCGGCGTCCATTTCTCCTCTTTCCAGCATCTTGTTATTATTTTTCTTCAATGGATCCGAACGCTCGGCATGCTCGGAGGCATTATCTACGTTTTCGCCACCGCTCTCAGCAATCTCGTTTTCATCCCAAGTACGTCCATTCTCATCGCAATTTAGTGCTACGGCTGGAGTCAGCCCCTGTGGACTTGACTAATTGACCTTCACACATCCACGCACAGCAACCCTGGCGACATTGGCGGCGGGCTACATGTTCGGTCTCTGGTTTGGCTTCTTGTTTGCCTACGCTGGTTGCTGCTTGGGTACTGCAGCCGCTCATCTTGTGTGGAGCGCATCGCTTTCTGTGTGCTGACCCGCAAATCGTGTGATTGCGCGCCATGCGTAGGTGCGGTGATTGCGTTCGTGCTCGGTCGCACGTTGTTCCGATCCTGGGTCTCATCTCTCGCTCGGCAGTACCCTAAGGTTGCGCTCATGGATCAGGTACCAGATTCCCGCCTTGTTGATCAACAACGCGATCTCGAGGAACTCAGCCTCCTTGGCACCTCGATTGGCCTTTCATGTCTAAGCGTTCCTCGTCGTGTTCGTGAAGGCCATCGGGAAGAAGGCGGTCGGCTGGAAGATAGTGCTTCTTCTACGCCTCTCGCCCATGCTCCCCTACAACGGTAGCGTCATTCATCTGACATCTGCTCTCCCCTTCTCGTGCGAATAACTTACACACCTCCTCACCAGTGCTCAACTACGTCCTGTCCGTCACGCGCGTTCAATTCATGGACTACTTCCTGGCCTCTACCATCGGCATGTTTCCTGGTATGACACTCCACGCCTTTCCTTGGCCCGAGTTTTTGTTGTGGTGGTCGGATCTCGAGTTCTGACGCGTCATGTTCAACAGGCGTGGCGGTGTTCACCTATTTCGGAAGCATCTCGCACGACCTCTCGTCGATCTTCTCCTTCTCGTCCAAGGGGATGAGCGGCATGGACGACGACGGCAGCCAGACCCTGATCATCTACTCGGGCTTCTTCTTCAGCGTGGTCGCCTTCGTGCTGCTCTCCTACTTCGCCGCGAACGCGATCAAGAAGGAGCTCAAGAAGATCGAAGAGGAGAACGAAGCCAACGAGGCTAAGGACAAGGAGCTCGACCAACTCGAACAGCAGCGAGAAAAGCTACAGGAGGAGGAAGCGGCCAAGGCTAAGGAAGCCGACGCGGCAATGAACTCGACGGGGCAGGTCATCACGCTGCGACAAATCGACGAGGCGCTCTTCGAGGTGCGGAACGACACCCACGGCAGCGTGGTGGCCAAGGACGAGAGGCCCGTGTTCGAGCAGAACCGGAGCTGCGGCATGCGGAAGAACCTCTCGTGGGTGGACTCAAGCATGGCGTGAGCGCGGCCACCAACCACCACCATCATCGACTACTGTCGAGCAACATCGCGAAAACGACGAGCCGGTACACATGGTCACGGACGTCGACACGGAGAGAGAGAGAGAGAGAGGAGAGAGGAAACGGGTCGAAGCGTCATGGCGAGCCACCACACAGACACAACGCGACGCGACGACGGGAGAGGTTACAGGTTTTTAGTTTTTGCGATCATTTTTGAGGAGGAGAGAAGCGACGCGACACGAGTGACGATGAACGAGCCACCGAAGAAATGCGAAGCGACGCAAGGAGGAGGAGGAGAGGCGGGCCAAACGACGTATGATACCACAACCACACCATAACGGAGCTCTCTGTTATTTTATACATAACACCTTTTCACCAGAGAGGGACAATAAATTCACTCAACCTAACAACTTAGACCTACAAGGCAGCGGAGTGGGAGGCTTGACGACAACCTGGGAGGAAGCTGAGGATCTGATGAAGCGTTGGTGTGGTAAGCCGCGAACTGTTCACGAGGTAGGCCCAGCCCGATTATCCGCTGGACTCAACAACAGCCAAAGTGACAGGCAGCCGGAGGAGGATGAAGTTCTTCAGTGGCAAAATTTTGTTCTTAGTTCAAGGGGGCGTGGACAGGCGACGAGCGCACCATCCACTCGACCACAAATTATGCTGTCTGCTTACCCCGTGGGGCAGCAGTAGCCACTACCACGCACAACCGACGTGCAATGGAAGGGGGTAGTGTCTAAAAGGTCCGCCTTCGTGATCGCAGACCTTTCCAGCAAGGTACGTATGCTTTCAATGATGGCCGCCTCCCACTCTTATACTGCTGCCACCTCACCTCCGCTTGTGGGATGGCAAGCTCCGGAATGATGGCATTTCCTTTATTTTCCCTGATTTCCTTTCTAGAAATAAAATAGATTCTACGTTTCGGCGAGCAGGGGCAGCATTAATTCATCTTTGGGCACAATATCGGAGATGACAACTCCCTCCCCGAACAAGAAGCTATCAAACAACCTCATGGGCATGAAGGTACGCGATTCGCATCGGCAATTGCGAATTTTTTTTAATGCAGCAATTTTAATCGTAATGCTGAATGGATGGCAGTTCATGCAACGCAAACAACAAGCGGATTTGATCGCCCAACAACTAAAAGAAGAGGCCAGCCAGCGGGAAGCGGCCCACTGGGTTGTGAGCAATCCACAAGCTGCCATCATCCCTCCCACGTACAGTCACTGTTCACGTCCCTCCCTTTGCTTCACTCCACTCTCGATGCTGCCCCTTGTTAATGTCCATGTTGTCCACAGGGCCGTGGTGGCCGACGAGCAAGTTGTCACCGGCGTGCGAAGCGGGCGCATGTCCTTCGGCCAGTTCAACCCGAGCATTGAGGTGCGTTTGCGTGTGGTGCCTTCGTCCGTCCTGGCCTGTGCCTAAGCACCCCCTTCGTTTGGCAGGAACTGCACCACGGACCCAAGGAAACTAAGATCGAGGAGAAGGACACACTGGAGTGGTCGGCCGTCTACCGAAACCAAGCAAAGGCCAAACAGGAGGAGATGGGGCGGTACGCTCATTGCAGACCGTGTGTCGTGTGTGCCGTGTGTGTGTCGTGTGTCGCGCGTGGGTCCGTGGCTGAATGCTCTCCATTCGGAATGTGCAGGAAGAGCATGTACGGCCGGAACCGAAAGCGAACAGGCAATGCCGATTCCGATGACGAGAAGAAGGGCGCGCAGCAACCCGACGCCAAGCGGGCGAAGAAGGACAAGACACCCAAGAAGGAGAAGAAGACCAAGAAAGAAAGGAAGAATTGATGGCGGCACGCATACAATGAAAGCCTTCACTCAAACCACGGTGCACGCCTCCCTCCCTTCGTCACAATTGGCATCATCACCATCATCTAGGTGCCATCTTGATATCATTCATTGTGAGGGGTGTGGGCGGGCGACTTGCGCTCCGCCCACGATAACCACAAATTGCGCTGTCTGCCGTGCTGGGCAGTGGCCACCATCGCGCTCTGCCCTCAGTGCAATGACAGGGCGACGGTGGTCAAACGGCCAGCTGCGTTCGTGAGCACAGAGGCCGTTCCAGACTGGTACGTATGACTTTGCCCTTGGCCCCGCCGGGGCATACCACCGTCACCACAGCCCTCAAGTCTTGTGGTTCAGCACAAAGCGCCACCTTTTCCGCCGAACCAAATTTTCGTAACGCGTTTCGAGACGCAAACAGATTTTGAAAACGCATTTCGACACGCCAGATCTGTGGTGGCATGCCAGGTATGTTGCCATTTCCCGCTTTCGCGGCCGAAATTCGAACCCCACCAGAACAAGAACTCACCGACATCACCCCCTCTATCCAAAAGATGTCGCGTCAGCGAGCTGGTCACGTCCACCTGGCCCACTCTTTCTTATTCTCGCATAACACTACGACGCGAGACGACAGCTCTGCTGCGATTTGCGCCACTTCATTCATTCAATCTTGATCGAAAATTTTGAAAAGCAATTTCTTAAGAACACTCATGTCGCGCGCCTCTGGTCTCGCCTCCAAGATGAGGGAGTTTCCCTTTGAGGACGTCACCAGCGCCGGCATTCCCCTGTCCCAGCTCGTCCAAGGCACGTGCCCACGCTCGTTGCTACTTCCAGCTTTGGCGTCGTCTTACGTTGGCTCTTGCACTTTTTGTAGAGAACTTTGCGTCCATCTTGAACGCTGTGGGAGACGCTGAGGTGGTGATGATCGGCGAAGCCACACACGGCACGGAGGAGTTCTATCATCTCAGGTAACCACCACGTCCCATAACGAAGCGACCGCACGCGCATGTGCTGATCGCGACGCACACATGCGCGTTATGCACAACACCAACAGAGCCGAGATAACAAAGAAGCTGATCGAGGAGAAGGGCTTCTCCTTTGTCGCAGTCGAGGGAGACTGGCCCGACGTGTACCGCATCAACAGGTCAGCATTCGACTCCCACTTTTTTGTGTGTGATGCTTCTTCTTGCACTCAACCAGGTGGCTGCAGATACGTCCAGCTCGCACAAGCGGAACACGAGGACGCGAACGTGGTCGAGGCCCTGGGCGACTTTCAGCGCTTCCCCACCTGGTTCGTCTTCCGCACCTTTAACAATGAAGCTGACATTACTAACCTCTGCCTCTTCGCTTCGTTGGTCTGCGTCTTGCGTCTGTCCAGGATGTGGAGGTAAAGTCTTCTGGCCTGGCATGCGCGTGGCCTCCATGAGGCGAGTTCACAGGGCTAACACAAGAGCTTTCTTCACCACCTTCTCCAGGAACCACATCATGGTGAACTTTGCCGAGTGGCTCAAGGACTACAACAGCCGGATTGAAGACTACAAGAAACGGTGCAACCTCACAGCACCACCACCTCGCAATTCTTACTTGCCTGCTGGTGCTTTGTACGATCGTCCAATGCTGACCGCCGGCGGTGCCCTTTGTACCACTTTTGCTGCAGTGTGGGCGTGTATGGCCTTGATCTCTACTCCATGTACACGTCTGCGCATGAGGTCATCCACTACCTCGATGACATCGACCCGTCCGCGGCCAAGCTCGCCCGGCGCAGGTCAGTTTCTTTGTTCTTCTTCTCCGATTCTGCTTCTTCGACCTTTGCGCGAGCGCGGTACCAGTTCGCTCAACCATGAAACGCTCTCCAGGTACGGCACGCTGGACCAATTCAAGGACGAGCCGCACGACTACGCCGCAGCGGTCATGCTGGGCATCAGCCCGTCGTGCGAGAACGCAGTCGTGCAAATGCTGGTCGACATTTGCCGCAAAGGTACCCTTCGCTTGCCCCCCCCATAGACTGGTGAGCGCGCACGGCCTCGTTACGAACACGCCCTCTTTCTTTCTCTTTTCTCTTTCTCTTGTCTTCTCGCTATTTTCATTGCGTTAAACCCTTCAGGTCCAGAATACCTCTCCAGCAAGGGCATGGTCGACGGCGAGCAGCTCTTCTACGCGCAGGAGAACGCCGTGGTGGTCAAGGACGCCGAGGAGTACTACCGCAAGGCCTACGCCGGTGGCGCCGTCACCTGGAACCTGCGCGACCGGCACATGCACAACACTCTCAAGGAGATCCTGCAGCACTACAACGAAAAGCGGGGCTGGCCCAAGCCCAAGGCGGGTACGTCGCCCCCCCCCAATCGGTCATCATGGTCTTGTACTAGTCTATCTATTATGGCCACCTGCGCCTCAACCCTGGTCGCCCGCTCACTCTCCTCGTGTGTGCATCGTGGAATTCGTGTGCAGTGGTGTGGGCTCACAACTCGCACCTGGGCGATGCCAGAGCCACTTCCGTTTCGCAGATGGGCGAGTTCAACATCGGACAACTGGTACAGTGTGTCCCCTCTTTCTCCGCCGTGCGCATCGTAACATGGTTCTAATGGCCCGTGCGCACGCCCAGGTGAGACAAACGTTCGGTTTGAACAAGTGCTTCAACATCGGCTTCTCCACCTACCAAGGCACCGTGAGGGCAGCCACCAAGTGGGGCAGGTCAGTCGGCCATCTCTTCTGTGCTGTTCTGTGCCCCCCCCCTCGCTGCGTGTCATGCGCTGACTTCCCTTTTTCCGCCATAGACCGGGAGAAGTGATGGAAATCAACGAAGCGCGCCCCGAGTCCTACGAGCATTTGTTCCACACTGCGGCTCTGAGGGCCACCCAGCAAGGTTCCCTTCTCCCGTGAGCTCACTTGCTACCTGTGTGTTGTGTGTGTGTGTGTGTGTGAATTGCTCACCCGGTCTGCGTCGCGATGGACACAGAAGAGACCAAAAAGAAGCCGCAGAAGGACAAGAGCAAGGCCGAGGGCGAAGGCGAGGAGGAGATGGAGATGGAAGAAGGCGAAGAAAATGAAATGGACTTTGCCGTCGTCCTCAGGAGCAATTCCAGCGAAGTACCCGGTAATGTCAACTCTCCAACCATCTCTGGTCTTCGTCTTGTACCTCGCTCTTGTGCTCTCTCTAACCACCGCCACACACGCACACACACACACACCGCCACATACACACATACACACACATACACACCACACAGTTGACCGGACTCTGGTAAAGCTGCTCAAGGAGAGCAGGCTCGAGAGGGCAATCGGAGTGCAGGTACACTGCTGTTCACCCCTTCTCCCAACACGAAGTGTGCCGCGGCGCCTGATACGTCACTCACCCCCGTCGCCGCGTTCTTGATCACCAACAAAACAGTACGTGAAGGACCCGAGGAAGGAGATCCACGCCCACTACTTTGACGCGATCCTGCCCGATCAGTTCGACGTTGTGATACACATCGACCGCACAAGCGCCCTCCGCCCCCTCGACTAGTTGTCTCCTCACCTCCTCACCCCCCACCATCCGTGGATTAGCTCCTCTTCTCTCCTCTTCTCTCCTCTTCTCTCTTTTGGTGTGCGTAAAACAGTGTTTCTCCTTCTTCTTCATTCATGTTTGGGACATCGAGTTTCGCGAGTCTTCTACAAGGGCACGCCATCCACCAGCAAACGTCTCCTGAAGGAGCGCGACCAGGCCTTCAGAGACGTCGTCGATGTGGTATGGCACACAGCGATGACGCGCACTGGGGCCGACACGTTGTAGGGTTGGCAGTCGCCAGAGGCGTAGGGCTCGCTTACGTGCAGCAGCTCGTCCCACACAACCGGCGTCGGTGGATGTGTCAGCTGCAGGGGCTACAACCCCGCATCAGCGCTGGGGTAGAGATGTGGAAGAATCCCAGAACACGTTCGATCAAAAACAGCAATTGGGTTGCCAAGATCAGTGGACAAGCAGAGTGGCGCAGTGGAAGCGTGGTGGGCCCATAACCCACAGGTCGATGGATCGAAACCATCCTCTGCTAACCCTTTTTGTGTTTCCCCCTCAACCATCCTCTTCTGCTTCCCTCTCTGTTTGGTCTCTACCGCGCAGGCTGAAGCCATTGGTCGGGAAAATCTATTATTGTACACAAAAGAGCGAAGCGAAAAGAGAGCTCTCCAGCACTTTGATCAAGGAGTGGGAGTCCAGTAGGACGAGGGTGTGGGCCAGTTGTCGGCCACCGTGCAGAAGCCGTCGGCCGTGGTGGTGCCCGCGGGGCAGGTGGCCGTGATCTCGTACTTCTGGCTGTCCTCGATGCCCAGGATGTGGGCGCCGTCGCGCCTGAACGTGCGGTTCGGGTCCGCCACCAGGTTGTGGAGCTTGAGGAAGAGGTGCCTGCCGTTGAAGTGCCACTTGTAGCCGTCGCCGGCCCACACCTTGGCCGGGCTGTCCACCTGGGTCGTGTTGCGGCGGTAGCCGGTCCACCAGGTCGAGTTGACGTAGACCTGGAACGTGGTGCCGGCCGGGTAGGGCAGGGCCAGGTACACGGTGCGGTTGGTCATCAGCATGGCCACGCCCACGCGGAGGAACTGCGGCGCGCCCTTGTCCAGCTTGAAGTACCAGCCGGTGCCGTCGACGCCCGAGATGCCGGGCCACTGGGTCACGGCCGCCGACGTGTTGCGGCCCTGGGTCTCCGTGAACTCCGGACCCCAAAGCGCAGTGTAGCCGACGTGCGTCGTGTTTCCCGGCTGTGTGTCGTAAGACAGAAGAGATGGTGTCAGTCGGACGTGTTGTGTTGCGTGCGGTGTATGTGCGATGATGGATGGGTAGGGCATGTGCGTACACTGCCAATGAAGTTGTTGCGCGGGACGGCAAAGTTGAGGGTGGAGATCTCGCGGGTGCCCTTGGGGCAGGCCCACACGTTCCACTCCTTCTTGAGGAAGCAGGCCGAGCTCCACTTGTACCAGTTGGTGGTGGCGCTGCCCAGGATGTAGGCCTTGCCGTCGTTCTTGCCCACCACGCTGCCGTCAAAGTCCAGGATCGAGTAGTAGCGGCTCGACCCTGTGTCTCTGTTCTTGATGTGAACCCGCATCGAGTCGTCGCAGTTGTCGAACCTCAGGTTGGTCGTAGCCGCGATTTGCTGTGTGCGGGCATCGAGTGAGACACGCGCCACGACACACACGACACGACACGACGCGACACGATCAGGGCGCACCTGAGGCTTGTATTGGTCGCTATGGGTCATGCCGAGCAGGACGACCTGGTTGGCCTCGGGGTCGCCGGTGTAGCCGGGAATGGACTTGTAGTTGCGGAAGGTGATGTTGCTGAGAATGGCCGACGACCAGGTGTCGTAGAACTGGAAACCTGTGTTGAGTGGAGGAATGTGAAGCGTCTTAGACGAATCAACCCATGCATTCCTGAAATGTCGAGGAGGCTGGGGTGACGAACCGCTGCTCTTGGGGAAGTCGAGCGAGTGGTTGCTGTGGGCGTTGATGATGGCGTTGTTCATCCAACTCTGCGAGAACAGCTGGCCGCTGCGCACAATGTCGTGCGCCTCGTAGCCGCGCACCTCTGGCCGGTCGCCCCAGTGGTTGACGCCCTTGTTGCACAGGAAGGCCTTCACGTTGGTCAGCTTGAGCCACGTCTGCGTCCCGTTCTGGAAGTAGGTCTGGCGCTCCTCGCGGCCCGTCAGATAGGTCTGCACGCCGTCCGTGTCGTACCAGAGCCTGCCGCCCACGTACAGGCAGCCGCCATACACAAAGAACGAACCCGACGAGTGCATCGAGTTACCATCGAATTTCTGTGCGTGTGTCGTGTCGTGTCGTGTCGTGTGTGCGTGTGCGGTTTGATGTGAGTGAAGGCGAGTAAAACTGGGATAGGAGTGCGGGCGCGTACCAGGGCCGGGCGTTGGTCGGGCTTGACGTTGGCGTAGCGCGGATTGGTCCTGGCCAGCCCGGTGGGACCTGGAAGGTTGGGGAAGGCGAACACGGACCAGCCGCCCGACCCCGTGTTGCCCACAATCGTGTTGTACGCGTTCGTGATGTAGTACGCCGACGCCGCCACGTCCGCCGGGAGCAGCAGGTCGGCCGCGGCCTTGAAGGTCTGGCCCTCCTGCCCGCCGCCGGCGGCCTCCTGCTTGATGCAGTGGATATTGGCGCCGAGGTTGAACGACAGCGTGTTGTTCTCCTCGACGCCCTCCTCCAGGTAGTAGCAGTGGCCCCACGCGTTGAAGGCCACGTTGCGGGTCACCAGCGCGTCGTGGGTCTGGTGGAGGGTGAAGCAGCGGAAGAACGAGCGCTCAACGGCGCAGTCCTTGATGTGGCACGTCGGGCAGTTGCCCACCAGATGGAAGTGGAGCGGGTAGCTGCCGAGCACGTTCTTCTGGCCTCCGCGGTACACCCGCACGCCCGAGAATCGACCCACGCCCATCACCTGTGATGGTCCCACCGTCACAGCCCAGGTCAGTCGGTTCGTCAACCGCTGTGCCATGTGGGGGCCACGTACGCGGACTTGGGCGCCGAACTCGTCGTTCTCTGAGCCTGCGTCGCCCTGCACGACAATGCGGCGCGACAGGAGCGCGACTTCGGCCTGGGCGCCAAAAGAATGAAAGAGATCAATCAATCTCTTTCGTTCTTTCGTGACCATTGGGAGTCATCACTAGAGGCCAATGTGGCACATACCTGGTATTCCTGGCCGGCGTAGTGGGTGAAGTCGAGGGGCTGGGTGAATTGGACGATCTTGCGGTTGGAGGAGACGGCGGCGATGGTGCGCACTTCGTTCTGCGGGTCCTCCTTGTCCTTGTAGACCGTCGTGGTGACCACCACCTGCTGGCCGACCTCCCAGTTGACGGCCTCCTGGAGGTAGACGCGGTCGTCCTGGGTGCGCGCCGTCGCGGCGAGGCGCGTCCAGGTCGGGTGGAACTGCTTGCCGTGGATGTCCACCGTCGAGCCTGCGATGTCATGCCACGTCAGCACACTCTCTACATTCAGACAAATTCCACACACATACCGACGTAGGAGAAGATGCCCTTGTCGCCTCCGGCGACGGCGCCCGCTCGGGTGCCATTGAAGGTGAGGGTGATGGACGACGAGAGGCGGCAGGTGGGCGAGCCGATGCTGAGCTTGCCCGAGACCTTGATCGTGCGCAGCTTGAGCGCGATGGCGGTGTCGGCGAACACGAGCTCGCTGCCGGCGGGAACGACGATGGACTCAAAGTAGACCGGCTCGCTGCCGCTGCCGGCCGGCAGCGAGCAGGCGGAGATGAGGACCGAAGAGTTGGCGGGCAGGGTCACGATCGAGCCCGGCTTCGGCACGCCAGCGCTGCCCCACGTGCTGGCCCAGTGCCACGGCTTCAAGTCTGCGCGCACCGAGCATTTCTGGCGTGTGAGCACTCAGAGCTAAAAACGCGGAACTAAAAGTCGCTCGTACTAGACTTCTTGTGGGGGCAGTCGGTCTGCGGGTTCGCGTCGAGCGCAGCGGCGGGTCTGGGCAGCACCACCAACTCGGAGTCCTTGGTAAGAAGCGTCGGCGTGGCTGTGTCGAGGGAATTGATAGAGTCAATGCTGGTCAATCTGCTGCACACGTCAATGGGAGTCAAACAAAGGTACGTACCGTAGTTGGCCGAGACGAGCTCGAAGCGGATGTCCTTGAAGGAGATCTTGTAGACGTTGGTGTTGCCGACGGCCTCGAAGCGGAACGCCAGGCGGGTCTTGTGCGCCCAGTGCGAGGTGGGCACCAGGTTGATGTTCGAGTAGTTGTACCACCTGCCGATCGTCGGCACCAGCCCGCCCAACTCGGCCTTGGCATAGGTCTGCAGCACGCACAGTGCGAAGGTCAGTGGCCCCGCTCTGTACGGCGTGAAGGTGGTGCGGGCAGTACCTTGGAGGTGTTCCACAGGGCGGGCGCATACTGGAGATTGGCCGGGGCCGTGTCGAGGTTGATGATGGTGGCCATGAGGCGCGTGAGGTTGCTGGCCTGGTTGGTCATCGAGTCGAAGCGCATCGAGAAGGACAGCCTGTAGACGCCGTCCGCGCGCAGGGCCGGAATCGACTCGTTGTGGACCAGCCAGAACACCTTGTTGGGCCACGCGTTGCTCACCAGCTGGATCGTCTTCTCCGTCACGTTGGGCGTCACCGTGCCCCAGTCTGCCACCATCACCATCATCGCCACGTCAGCATCAGAAATGTGATGAATGTGATAAAGCTGGGGTGGTGGCTTGGGCTGGACGTACAGCCCCACTCCCACTTGGCGGCCCACTTGTTGGGCAGGGCGAGGTCGCCCACGATCGAGCGGGCGGGGCGCACCGAGCTCGGGGTCCCGGCCGACCGGGTGAGGTCCACCGCCAGCGGGCCGGGGAAGCTCGACCCCGCGCAGAAGCGGTCGCCCGACTTGATCGACACGTAGCCGCTCGCACGAGCCACCGTCAGCATCAACCAGCATTGCAATGCGGGGGTGGGGGGCTAACCAGTGTTGAGGTTGCAGGCGCCATAGGAGTAGGAGGTGTTGGGGGACGTGAGGCTGCAGTTGCCCCCGATCCACACCTTGGCCGTCGACGACAGCGCGTTGAGGCTGCCCGAGTAGAAGGACTGGAATGTGCCAAAAACATGAACATGTGAGTCGTTGAAATGTGAGCTGTTGTGTTGCTGAAGTATATATGGATGAAGCGTACGTTGTAGTCGAGGGTGACGGTGCTCTGGGTGGAGGAGATGGACACGTTGGCCGTGGCGGACATGTTGAACTTCTTGATCTGGACGTAGCCCAGCGCGCACACCGTAGCCCTCTCCAGCACCGTCACATTATTGAGGTCCACCTCCGTCGCCGACGCTCCTGCCCGGTCAATGGAGAAGAAGACGAAGACGAAGAAGAGCAGGTTGTAGCGGTTGAGCTCAAAAGCCCTCTTTTTTTATCGGGTGCCAGTGAGACAAACGAGATGGTTCGTACCGGACCGGCAGAGGTCGACGGTGAGGCGCTTGACGGTGAAGGACCCGCCGACGAGACGACCGGTGAGCGAGGTGATGTTGAGGTTGTCAAAGTAGGAGCCCGGAGGAACGGGCAGGTCGGCGGCCAGCGCCGCTTGGTCGGGCACCACGACCAGCACGGCCAGGAGGCACACCGCCAGAGCCACTGATCAAGTCAAGGCCAACAGGTGGGTCAGCCATAGATCAGGAGAACAGAAACGATCCAATGTATAAGTGTAAGCCACGCACCAATGGATGTGCTCTTTTTAGGTCCGAGCATGGTGGATTCGGAGCTAAAAAACAATGAAGAGCGAAGGAAGGCAAGGAACGAAGAGAGAGAGAGAAGGCGGAAGGGCAGAAGCGGGCGGAGGCTTGGTCGGCCGCTGGTACGAGAGAGCAAAAAGACGCACAAGGTCCGCGCGATGTTTTGTGTTCGGCCGGTGGGTGCTCAGACTCCCACATGCCGTGCGACCATAACTCCAGGAAGGGAGAGAACCATTGGTTGGACCAGGACCGGCAACGCCAAACCAAGAAAAGCAGAACGGTCCTGACTCGCCCATTGGTCACCCAACAACAGTATAACAAATCGATCAATTAATGACGGTCTTATCCGCCAATCACATCCGTCCTGCAAACCAATCACATGTCTGCCACAAGATCTTCTGGCCTTGGGGCGGTTGGTCCAACCCACCCCCTCTGTACCACCGGGATCTTTCAACCCATCGTGTGCGCCCGGAGGCTGGGCCGACTGAGCTCTTGTCTGCGGACAACTCCGGCTGGAGAGAAGAAGACTTGACGAGCTAGCTGCAATTGTGAAGTCGGGGGTGTCATCATCATCATCTCGCGTAGAAGGTCCCAACAGGCCTGCTGGGCTAAAGAGGACCTGAGCAAGTTGTGCCCTGTTTCGTGTACTGTGTGTGGTATAACCACCTTGGCAGCCAATCACTAAAGAAGAATACTGTCTTTGGCCAACCAACCGGTGGCTGATGCAGTTCCGATCGTCCGTGACCACCAGAAGAGGATGAAGTTAGAGGCCGACATGAGGGCGGTGGCCCTGCTTGCGGTCTTCGTGGCCTGCGCGTTGGGCGATGAAACGATGGACCTCAACTACAAGAACCGCTCCATCAACGTTGCCCGGTCCATCTTGGTGTAGGATCCACTTCCAACCGACTCAGAAATTTGCTTGTGTTGTGCGGACATGTACAAACCACGCCAACGACTTGGACGGCAGCGTAGGCCAAAACAAAACAAAACAAAACAAAACAAAAAACAAAACAAAAAACAAAACAAAACAAAACAGAACAGAAAATTGAATAATGAAAAAGAGAGAATGGAGCAGGAGAGCACGACGGACAACACGACGACAGTGCATTTGGGGGAAGCGGAGAACACGTGTTCCGATGGGGGGACCGTGTTGTCGCGCTACGTCGACTTCCGCTTCAGTGGCTGATGTGGTGACCGCATCATCATCGTCATCTGAAGATTCTGCCGCAGCTCCGACCGCCACACAGAAAAAGCGGCGGTTCGTGGGCCGCAAGGGCCGCACGGCTGGCGCTGCCGGATCGGCCTCCGCCGGCGGAGCACCCTCCACCATCGTCACCACCTCCACCACTCCCTCCGGTACCCGATTTATAATTTATTTATCATTATTATTATGATTTATTTATCATTATTATAGTTTATCATATTTATCCTTTTTGTGCTTATTTATTTATTTATTTATTTATGTGACTAATTATGGCTTGGGAGGGGCGCAGGTGGGGCAAAGAAGGTCTACAGCGTGGCGAAGGGCATTCCGCCGGAGATCGAGAACGACCCCAAGCTGCGCAAGGCCATGGAGCAGGTTCGCTCAGCCACCACCGCACACGACGCACAACACCGCACACGCCGCACACGCCGCACACGCCGCACACGCCGCATACGCACTCACCTGCTTCGCGCGCAGTTGCCGTCGAACTACAACTTTGAGATCCCGAAGACGGTGTGGCGGCTGCGCGAGAAGGGGAGCAAGCGGGTGGCCCTCCAGTTCCCCGAGGGGCTCCTCGTCTACTCGTGCCTCATCGCCGACATCCTCGAAGAGTGCCGACCACCCACCCACTCCATCTGCGAACGTCGTTCCCTTACGCTCACGCGTGTGCGGTCGTGCGTGTGCGGTCGTGCGTGTGCGTGTGCGGTGTGTGCGATAGGTTTGCGGGAGTGGAGACGATCGTGATGGGTGACGTGACCTATGGGGCATGCTGCATTGACGACTTCACTGCCAAGGCGCTCGACGCCGACTTCCTCGTCCACTACGGCCACTCTTGTCTTGGTGCGCAACAGGGCTAGCCTCGTATCGTTGTGTCGTGTGTCGTGTGTCGTGTGTGATACTTTTGTGTCTGACTTAGGGGCCTTTGACTACAGTTCCGATCGACGTTACGGAGATGAACGTGCTCTACGTGTTCGTGGACATCAAGATCGACATCCTGCACCTGGTCGACACCGTCAAGCTCAACTTCCCCAAGGGCGCCAAGCTGGCCATGGTCGCCACCATCCAATTCTCCACCTCCCTCCAGGCATAGCCCCTCCCACCCGCCCCCCTTTGATTCGCGCCTTGCGGTGACCTGGGCGCTCACATCGTGGTGCGCGGCGCGTGCGACGACCTGCAGGCGGCCAAGCGACTGCTCAGCGCGGACTTTACCGTGGACATCCCGCAGGCGCGCCCGCTGTCGCCCGGCGAGATCCTGGGCTGCACCTCCCCCAAGATCAGCTCCATGGGCTACGAGGCTCTCATGTACCTTTCCCGTGTGTCGTGTGTCGTGTGTCGTGTGTCGTGTGTCGTGTGTCGTGTGTCGTGTGTCGTGTGTCGTAGCTGACGATAGCTGGTGATGGTGTAGATATCTGGGCGACGGCCGGTTCCACCTGGAGTCGATCATGATCTCCAACCCGTTGCTGCCAGCTTACCGATACGACCCCTACAGCAAGATGTTCACCATCGAGAAGTACGACCACGCCGAAATGAAGAAGATACGCGGCGACGAGGTGGAGAAGGCCAAGGCCGGCAGGAAGTGGGGCATCATTCTGGGCTCCCTCGGCCGACAGGGCTCGCCCAACATCCTTCGGGTACGCACACCGCACACACGGCACACACCACACAAACCGCACACACGGCACGTGTTAACAGTTCAATTCCAAAATGCAGCACTTGGAGTCACTGCTGAACGCGCGGAACGTACCGTATATGGTGGTGCTCCTCTCCGAGATCTTCCCCGCGAAGCTCGAACTCTTCCCCGACATCGACGTGTACGCCACTCTCTGTGTGTGTGCGTGTGTGTGTGTGTCGTGCGTGTCGTGTGTGTGTGTGTGTGTGTGCGCGCGTGTCGTGCGTGACGCTTGGCTGACGCGACGATGGCAGGTGGGTGCAGATCGCGTGTCCGCGCCTGTCGATCGACTGGGGCTACGCCTTTGCCAAGCCTCTGCTCAACCCCTACGAGGCCGAGGTGGCGCTGGACGGGATCGCGTGGCAGGAGACCTACCCGATGGACTTCTACGCCAAGGACGGCGGCGCCTGGGCCGTCTATCACAAGGCCTAAGAAAAAAGCGATTGGTCTATTTTATTTAGGCAAAAATTACGGTTGGTGCTGGTGCAGGGCGTGGGCGAGTTGGAGGTGGAAGGAAGTCAGGAGGTCCCTGTCCCGGTCCCTTCCCCGCCGCAACTGCTCGTTCTCCCGCTCCAGCGCTTCGTTCCTGGACTGACACGCCTCCAACTTTGACACACGACACGCGCCACCGCACACAACCGCACGCCACATGACACGCGCAGGTAAGCAATAATAATGATAAATACACAAAAAGAATAAAAATACGACGCGTCAATCAAAGCTGTACCTGGGCGTGTAGGGTTCGCATCTCGGCGCGCAGGGCTTCCAGCTCATCGCCGCCGCTCGCCGCCGCCTGGTCGACGCATTCGAAGTTGCTGTGGAGCAGGTCTTCGCTCGGCTCGTCTTCTCTCGACGGCAGCAGGAGGGCGCCGCCGGCGCTCTTGGGCGTCGTCGCCGCCGTCTCCTTCACCTCTGCTTCGTCCGGGTGGTGCGTGCTCGCAGCAGCGGCCTCGGCTTCGTTCGACTCCTTCGTCGGCGGTTCGGCGGTGGAGCTCCCGCTGCTGCTGGTGGTGGTGGTCGTGGTCGTGGTGGGCACGGGCGTCGAAGGCGAGAGACTGGCCGACAGCGAGTACGGCTCGGTCTCGTCCAGCTCGGTGCTCCACTCGTGGATGCCGCCCACGGGCTGGGGCTTGAGCTTGGCCTTCGGCTCCGCCTCGCCGAGCGCAGCGGCCGGGAGCGCCGTCGCCGACACCGACGGCGATGACCTCATCGTCAGCAGTGGGTCGTCAACTTCCTTGTTGTCGACATTGCCCAGGTTGTCGTCATCGCCGGCGTCGGCGTTGGCGTCGCGATCGGCGACGTAGGGGGCCTCCGCGTCTCGCTTCTGCGGCTGCTGGTCGTGGTGCTCGTCGTCATCGTGGGCGGCTGCCAGTGGCTCCTTGAGGGCCAGGTTGAGGTTGAACGAGAGCGGGGGGCACGAGTCGGGGTTGAACGCCGGCGCGAGCGTGTAGGGCAGCGTCTCCATGTCGTAGGCGGTGCCCTCCTCCTGCGTCTCTCTTACTGTGGCGGTAGGTCAGATCCGTCAGTCTGACAGCCAGTGTGTGCGTGTGCGGTGGTGCGTGCGGTACCGGTGTGCGGGCTAATGAAGAGTTGCGAGTAGTTGAGCGTCGCCGCGGTTTGGTCCTCGCTGCAGCCCACCAGCACCTCGACCACCGAGTTCACCCTCTGCTTGCTCGTCGTTGTCGTCGTCGTCTGGTGTTGGCTCTGCTTGTCCACTCTCACCTTTTTCCGTTTGGCGTTCGCCGGATCGCGCGCATCGTCAGCGCTGGTCGGCTCCTGCGGCTGTGGCTGCGGCGGGTCGGCCTCGTGGGAGGCCGGGTTGGTGGTGGACCCGCCCGTCGTCATCGTCGTTGTCGTCGTCGTTGTCGCGGCCTCCCTGCTGTTCCGGCGCTTGCCCAGGATGTTGATGATCAGCGTGCTGTCGCTCCGCATCTGCTCCAGCCGCCGCATCCGCTCGAGAATGGTCGGGCTCGGCGGCGCCACCTTGGCCTCGGCCCCTGCGGCCTCGGCCTCCGCTTCGGTCTCAGCCGCTGCTTTCTCCGGCGGCGGCGGCAGCGGCTCGGTCGGCGTTGGCTGGGCTGTGGCCTTGGCCGGTCTCTGGTCCACTTCGGCGACGCCGACGGTGGTGGTGGTATTCGTCGAGGTGGCGACCCACGAGTGGAAGCCGCAGCGGAGATGGGGCAGCGGGTGGTTGCACGACCAGAAGTGGCGCGACTTGGTCTTGCTGTACTGGCGCACGCACAGCAGCGCATGCTGACGACACGCCGGCGGACCCACCTGTAGCACCGAAGGCGAAGGCGAAGGCGAAGTCGAAGTTGTCGATGCGGTTGATGACGACGACGATGAAGATGAAGATGTAGTTGTTGAGGAGGATGGTGCAAGTGTGATGTTGCCAGTGAGGGGAGCAGGGTTGAAGAAGGAAGAGGTGGTCGATGATGAAGTCGACAGCTTCTTAAGGGCCAGCGGCGCCTTGAAGCGGAGGCCGGGCGACACTGCCCTGCTCTGCTGTCTCGAGGGACCCTCCTTGCTTCCCGAAGCTTCGTTCTTTTTCCTTCGCGGGCTCGTCAACGCCGTCTCTTCGCTCTTTCTCGACGCATTCGTGGTGGGGCTCTTGGGGGAGACGACAGCCGCCAGCGACGGCGTGGGGCTGGCGTGCACCACGATGACCTCGGCTGGTCGCGGGCCGTCCTTCTTGCTACGTAGCGTGGTCGGCGACTTCGTCTTTATGTTGGCCACGCCGTGATCGCCGTGGTTGGGAATGTCGTCTTCGTTCTTTTCTTCCTCTTCCTCGTCGTCGTCGTCGCCATCGACAAAGTGGCCGGACGAGAAGAGGCCAGGGTCGGTGGCGTTCTTGGCGGCGGCCGCCGCCGCTCTCTGCTGCTTCTGTCGCTCGGTCCTGCTGTGCCGTTCTCTCTCGCGCAGCACCCGCATGCCCAATCTGTCCGTACAGGCATGTAAAGCAAAAAGTGAGGCACTCAGCGCCCACAGCGCGTGCAGCACAAGTGGCGGGCACGAGGGGTGAGCTCAGCGGTACCGCTGGAAGATGCGGTTCACGCGGCACACGTTCTGGGCCAGGCTCTTGTTGTCCACGAAACGCAACGCATGGCGCCACACCGACGCCGGCAAGCCGCCTACCACCATCGCTGGCGCCTCTGCAGTTATTGTTAATTAAACAATTCTTTTAATAACTAAATGAATAAATAAATAGAACAGGGTAAGGCAATATTTATTATAATATATAATATATATAATATATATAAAAATAGAGGCGTACGGGTGGCTGGCGAGGCTGCCCTGGGCGCGTTGTGGGCGCTCTTAGAGTAGTAGGCATCGATGGTGGTGGTGGAGAGGGCGGGGGACTTGGGCCGCTCTTTCCTCTTCTTCATCCACGGCCCGCCCCCTTCCTGTGTTTTGGAGTCGGAGGGTTCTCGCACGACTAACGTCCCACCCACTACGCTCAGTTGCTTCTTGGCTTGGCCGTCCAGCGCCTTGTTTGCTGACCCTTCATCGTGTTCATTCTGCTCCGCATTTTCGAGATTTGCAGATGAACTCGAACTGCTGTCCTCCTGGCTTGGCGGCACTACGATTCTCTTGGTCTTTCTTCGCTTCCTGTGCTGTTCTCCCTTGCCATCTGTGCTGAAGACAACATTGCCCTCCAATTCTCTGCACAGCTGCGTCTCTAACGACATCAACTCGTTTCCAACTTTGACCTTGCGATGGCGGTCGTCAGATTTATTACCAAGAAAAAATTATGGCCATGGGGGAAGAGCCCAAGCTGAGGGAGTGCCACCTTGTCGTCCTGGCGTTGGCAAGGTACTCTGTCCCCAGGTTTGATGGGTTGTCGGCTTGCCCAGCTCCCTCAGGGGAAGTATTGTATAGTTCGGCTTGTCAAGCTGCCCCAGCAGAGAAAGCGCAAGGGTTCAGTTTCCGGGAATTCCACCCCACTTTAGTTCTATCTGGCCGCTGTGCCCCAAACTGCTGGAAATCGCTCTGGGTTTGAGCTGGTGGTGCCCAGAGGCTCTCAAGCCTGGGCAGTTACATTGCGCGTTGGGTGTATGAGCGCGTCAGCGTAGTCAGGCGCGCTTGGCGGAGATCTCCCAAACTCCTGGCTACTCACCTCCTTTAAAATGTTGTGGCCGATGGGCAGTATTCTTTATCAAAACACACTCAACCCTCACCCACAAGAACCCTTCAACCCAATCTTCCCCCTCATCAGCAATGAAGTACATCACACTTGCGGTCGTCTTCGCGGCCTTGTTCTGCTGCGCCCTGTCAGACTGTAACGTGAGCATCAAGCAGACCCTCGGCAGCGCCTGGCAGCAGGAGGGCAAGAGCCTCTCCCAGTGGAACGTCCAGCTCACGGCCGGCTCCGAGGCCGTCAAGTCGCTCGAGCTCTCCATCACCGGC